>NW_009631713.1:93641-148956 GCF_000690535.1 Cariama cristata
TCTAGGAACTCAGAATTACTGCTGGTCTGAGGCTAAACACGAACAACTCTGAGCTCAAAACTCAGAGGCCAGAGAGATTTGAATAAAATATCCGGCATGAACTTACTGCAAAGGTTCCAAAGTTCATCATGGATAAATATCTGGTTAAATAGATTCAGCCAAATGAGGAAAAAATACAGAAAATCTACTATGAATTGCCTTAGCCCTCACAATGCCTTTACTGTTGTGTGTTTCATATTTGTTTGTAGGTGCCTGTGGACTGAGGCCTAGGAAGAAAAGAGCAATGGAGAATTCTGCAGTCTGTGAGGCTAAGGGAAAAAAGTTTCTAAACAATGGTAATAGTTATGTGCAATGCATGTACACCTAGAAAGCTTGTGAAGATCTCATTTCGTAATCACTGAGTGACATATCAGAGCCAAATGGGCATCGTTGTAATGAAACATCTCCAAGCCCCTCTTAAATCATTAGTTGTTATTGTACTCAGGGAAAGGAATTGGAGACAAGGTCCCAGTAACTATAATTTTATTTTAGAAGTTACTGTCTATATCAGGTGAAGGAAATTAATCAATTTGGTGATCAGATCTGACAGTGATAAAGGTCGCTTAATACCTTTCAAGCTTTTTATGCTTTTGATATCATATCTCATTTTCAGTGTGAATGGAAAACTCAACTGATTTAAAGAAAATTGTGCTTTAATTTAGAGCAGATGAAGCTTAGATCATCAGATATCCATGTTTCCAGCAATCATTAACATTATATAGTTGGTGACTGCCTTTCTAGACATTGGCAGACTCAGCATGTAAACGCACAGAGAGTGCAGATTTCTGAGTGCTTAGCCATTAATTTAGTTCTAGACCGTGCTTAGCTGCCTGCACGAAGGGGCACAATGTTCAGGTGGAGTGGGAGATAAACTTCAGATTTATGTCCCAATCTGTACATGCCCACCCACGTACATCTCAGTAGAAGTAATACGGAGCCAAACCCTATGGATGGAAAGAGTAATGTGACAGAGCTTTTGGTAAGATGCTCCATTTCAGTACTGTACCCTGTTTCCCTATAAAAGGGCAGTTGTTGCTTTTCAGGATATAATACCCAATTTAGTAGCAACTTGGGTATATCTATGGATACACATAGCTATTTTGGACAGCTTGGGACCATAATGAGTTCTATTTAAATATTCCAAACTATGGAATGGCAGATCCAAGGCAAGTCAAGCTGCCACACTTTAAACAAGATCTGGACACACAGGATAACCCCCAAAAACAATTTAACTTTGTTCCAACAGTGACAAATCTTCTCCTGGGTGAATCAGAGATCTGTTTGTCCTGATTTCCACCATTTACCTTTCAAAATATTTCCCAGGCCTTTTTCATCCATTCCAATGTAGAAACCGTTCCTCTGCATGCAGCTGCCCCTGTCCCAGTTTTACTCCTCAAGCTTTTCTTCATCATAAGAGAGTACCTCATCCTGGCTGTATCTGTATGCCAGTTCATGATTTACAGTTGAGGAACTACGAAACTGCAAAGTGACTCCCTGGAAAGGCACTGGAAAGGCACCTAGTGCTGCCCTGGGCTCAGAGACTCCTAGACCAAACTACTGTCCAAGCTCTGAGGCATGATTTGAAGCCATATCTGTCTATTGCTTCCACCGAACATTAATGTTAGTAATAATATTCTGGGTTAGGCTATCACAGAACTGGGAGAACTAGAGAATCCTGGACATGACCATTTTTGAGCTGCAAGGTTAGTAGTTAATGGTAGGTCAGGCACCAGCATGTCAAGAAAGTCACAAAATCCCGACATAACTTACCTAAAGAGTTTAAAATACATATGGACTTCTGTAGGTTTATGTATTTAGAAGTCCTTTCCTCTTGTATTCACTTACTAATGGAAAGAACTAGTGTCCTGTGTGAAAACCCTTAATTGTACCCAAAAAAACCCAACGCCAAAATTGTCCTATGCCCTAAAGGTCATGTAAAGCCCAAGAATTTCCTTGGGTACCTGAAAAGGGAAAGGAGTTCTGTAGTTCTCCTCTACTTTCCTCATATCTTCTACATTTGTGATCATTTCTATTATTATTATGAGGGAAGAAATGTATAGCTCTGTGCAGCTAGTCTGTGCTTACTGTGATGACTGCGTGGGTGTCAACACTACTCAATCAAGTATCACTCAATCAAGAAATAGCCTAGGTCATAACCGGCTGTTTTGCACAGCAGTAGCCTAAGTCCAGTGCAGAATTTTTCCTAACTGCATACACATCTGTTTCAAAGTCTCACATTGGATGTATTACTCACTTTCTGACTTTCTCTCCTTCTTGGTCATAAGATTTTCTGCATCATATAAAATATTTAGTTATTATGGGAAGGACTGTTAAAATCCATTTTTGAAAAACAAAAGATTATCTAAGTGGAAAGATTTGTAATATGGCCTCTAGGGTAGTCACATTCTGGATTTGTATAATCTCTTTTTGAACTTTGCACCAATGCTGGGCTATAGAACCTCCTTTGTTCGTTACTTTGTTTTCCTGTGTTCTGCAAATTCTGCTCATAAAATGCCTTTGAAAGCTGAGAGAGAGAGAGAGATTCTAGAAACAGATATCTCAAGAGGGTAGTCTTAAAATTTAAGCTGTTCTATACCTCCCAATAACTGATTCTTTGGTTTAAGTTTAAGACTTCGGTTACAGGGTTATGCTTGCTATAATGTTATTTGCATAGCAATACCAATGTGGGCAATGTTTTGCAGATGACTAAAGATAAATTCCTTAGAGAGGAGGTGGTTTAAATATAAGCAAAAATCAATATAAATTCAACCTTTCCATAGCTAATGACAGTTTTTAAATTAATACCTCATTTGCAAAAAGGATGACGGTAAACCACTCTAGCTGTTGAATTTTGTTGATAACGTTCTCCTTGGCTAATAAACATACATCTCATACTGGAGGAGTGTGCACATGCATTAAAATGTTGGGAATATTCTGGTTTACGCAGTTCTGACACAGCATTCGACTTGCTAGGAATGTTATGCTTTGCATGAGAAAGGCGCATCTTTTGTGGAGCTTCAGATATTGCCTTGTTTTAACAACATTCGCAGGAACATATCATGATAACGATCACGCCTTATTGTGCATGAATAACTGCACTTTTCACGCTTTCATGGGAGTCTGGGAAAGGAAGAGGACGATCACAGCTGAATGAAAGAGGCGTCTGTCCATGTGTTCTGCAGGAATTACGAGCATCAGCTGCACAGCTTTTGTGTTCACAGCAGGACCTAGGTACAACAGAGACAACAAAGTCCAAAACTGTGATTAGAAAGATGATTTGTCCGGTGCCGACCTAATCCTGGAAGTACCTGAAATGTCGAAGTGCCTTGCAATCGAATTCAGCCCTCACACATGCTTTGGGTTGTAGCTCTGTGCACCCCCAGAACTGCCCCACAGCCCTTACAGTCCAGGCTGAACCCAGATATGGCTGCAAAACAACGTTGTGGCCCCTTGTATTTACAACGGCTATGTCTGCTGCCTCCTCACAGCAGCTTTTTGTGCCATAGCCTGGTGGTTAGAGAGGGCAGGAGCAGGGGACAGGATTTTGTACGGATCGTATTCAGTAAGAGCTTACCACAAACCAGAGGGGCTGAGGGCAGAACCAAAGCATCTGTCCCTCCTAGGAGATGTGTCCTCAGCACTAGGCCAGCTCTCTGCCTCATCCTGATGAAATTAATTTTGCACAACTTTCTACACGGTTCTGCCCTGGCAGCCCCGACTCAGCCTAAAGCCAGGCAGAGAGAGCACCTTTAGGGCTGGTTGGATGTTAATTCCCACACCTGAGGAGACCATATTGAACTGCACTTATCTGTGCAGCCATCGCCTAACCTCTCTTTACGCCACTTTGAAAAAAATAAAGGTTTTCACTTCTGGTAAAGTCTGCTTGAGGACTGAGACCTATTAGGCTATGGTAATATAGCTGATGTTATGCCTTGAGATACGAATTTAGGAGGAGATTTTCAAAGGCAGTGGGGAGTTAGCCTCCCGGTGGCTTTTAACTTTTCGTAGGATATGAGGGCTAGCTTCTAACATGCCTTGGAATAGCATCCTCTATGGTATTGTTTATTTGACTCATGCTCCTTTCAGGAAGAAGGAAAACAATTCTGATCATTTAGAAAAACATAATTCTAAATGGATTCTGAAGTTTTGCTAAGCATCAAACTTTAATAGAAAAATCGTATTACTTTACAATATTTCTCAAGACTATATCAATTCCAGACTCCTTGCCATTGTGCCATAGCTCTGGAAAAGCATTCACAAATGTTAAAATAATCTGACAGAAATAAGTGAAGTAAGGATGAAAAAGAGCACTGTTGGGCTGGGGGGAGTTCTGCCACAGCTCCCGTCTCCCTCTTGCTGTCATACGTGGCTCATGATTAGCATTAGGCTGTGTGTTTTGTTAGTATTTTCAGCACAGTAGTAGAGTGAGAATTAATTGGGCTAATTATTGTGATCTATAATTTAACTCAGCAATCAAACTTATAAACCAAGCATTATCAAATTTAGGAACTCAGCATGCTCAAGTGTCCTTAGCGATAATGAACTTGCTGAGTCAGACTATTCCCTTGCAATTGTTGATAAAGTCAGAAATAGATTTGGACTGTCTTGCATTTAGTATTTTCCACTGGTGTATTACATGGACACAAAAAATTGGCAATACTTGAGAACAGAATCCTCAATGTACTTAATTTTTTTATCTTAAAGGAGAAACGACTTCATTTTTTGTTTCCTTGCTTTAACTCTGCAAGATAGGGTTGTTTTAATTTTTACTCCAATGGTAGTGAAAGTCATTGCTTTGTGTATCTCAGTCCCTTCCTCATAATCATCTTTAGTAAGACAAAAAAGTATGTAGTACCTACAAAACTTCATTTCTACACATTCGGAAAATTTTGGCTTCTTTACATAGGTCAAATGTTGTGCCAACAGAAGCAGGACTGACTTCCTAACATTGTTGTATTAACATACCTCAATTTTAGCCTGGGGGAGAGGGAAATGATGTTGTTTGGAATGAGATGGTAATTTACTTTCCATGCCTTCTCAGTCCTAAGGCATCTTTTCAGGATGAGACAGCCAGCTGTGTAAATTGAAATCGGTGAACAATTGTCCACTGGAGGCTCTAACATCTGAAAAGCAGAGTTATACGCTCCTCTCTGTCCATGTAGAATACAGTGTTTTCATTTTACAGGGATAAGGGATTTACTGTTAAATTAATGGACATTTCAAACTGCAGTGGCAACACATGTTACCGCCTGCATTACTGGGAAATAACTTGCATCTGTGCAAGTTATCACTTGGAAAGAAAAGCTTCCGGTTACTGTGTGATGGCACGAGAAAATAACACTTTCTACCCGTGTGCCAAGGGAAATGAGGTCACAGGCTCTCACCACATGCCTTGCAAGTGGATATCTCATGTACAAGTTCGGACAGGCATTAAATTGGTTATGCTTCAACTTCTGATTTTTGTTTTCATTAACATCTGCACTCTTATGTGGCCTGGAGCATTCTGTCCTTTTTATAGCCTTCCTCGGTAAAGCCGTGGAAAGCTGATCTCAAATTCACATTAATGACCTTGGATTTTCAGGTCGTTCCTTACAGCAAAGACTGTGTTCTACTGCTTTTCTCATGGTGTGACACCTATACCCCAGCGGATATCCTCACCTTCACAGTCTATCTTCACATCAGTGTTTTTAATTGTACTTGGCTAAGTCATGAGTTCAGTCTCCAGAGAAACTTAGACTGAAATTCTTCTTGACCAAAAGGATCAGAAAGCTACCAAACTGCAATCCACACAACTCTATGGATTAATGGGAATTTACCCACAAAAAGCTGAAGTCTACATGCAATATTCAAGGTTTACGTGTGATCGTACACTCTGATCCCTGAGCTTATTCCCTGTCTTCTTGAGCTGAGAACAGGATAAATAATAGCTCTTGTTCTTTTGCAGCGAGACAATGTTATTCGCAGGGGGTAATCGTAGTGGTTATATATATATAGCTAAGGCAAAGTTTAAAAAAAAAAAACAAAACTTTGCTTCAAGTGTCTTACCCTGCATGGCAAGACAACCTGGTGGAAATCACAGCGGTGCTACCACCAATGCCGCTTTATAATTGCAAGTTGTTGGTATAAGGACAAAAGTGTATCGAATGTAGATAAAAAATAAGGGAAAATAATTGTGAGGCCAAATAACGCAGGTTCTTCATTCATTCTTAGAAATAGCACAAGTGTGATAGTGAGTCGGCTCCTCTTGCTCCTCAGAGAAGTAGTGGTGTCTCCTTTTCTGCATGTAGCGAAGTCAAGGGATGCATTTCTGCAAGCTGGGCTAAGACGAACTTGCCCTGAGAACAGAGAAATTGTGCTATGAACCAAGCTTTCCTACAAAAGGATTTCTTTCAGAGTATATTGATATCCCTGAAGCAATTCAGAACTTCTCCTCCAGCTCAGGGTAAGCAAACACTACTCTAGATGCATGTTCAAATCTCATTTTAACCTCAGCATACATGTTTGGTTTTCTCTCCTCTTTCTTTTTTTCTCTTTCTGGGTTTAAGAAAAGATCATGTGGCAACACTGACACCTTGTCAATCAGATGACAGGCCGTCTTTTTCTATTTAGACATGGTAGCAGGTCATTCTGAGGAGTAAAAGATAGTTTATGTCCCTGAAACCTGGCAAAGCATTGAAAAATAATACCCATGCATTGGAAAATCCTTCTAAGTATCACTAAAAATGACAGATCCTAATTTTCTCAGGCCTAATCCTGTGATATATTTTGTACACATAACCGCCAAGGTCAAAGGAAGATAAAAGACCTGGAAAATACCCTAAGTCCATTGCATACACCATTGTTTATTCCTTCTTTAATAAAGGAGTTTCAAGAAGCAAAAACATATCATTATGACTTAACTGATGCTCCTATAATAACTGCTTTTGATTTAGGAGATAAAACTAAATTAGCAGATAAGCTCTTATATTTCTGCTCCACCACTAGCATATTTAAATAGGGTGTAACTCGTCCCTTTAAAAAGCACAGTAACAAAAACAAACTGGAAAGCAGTCACTTATTAATCTATGTTTTTGTATAGCTATCTGGAAACTCTGCTTTGCTGTCATTAGTTAAAGCTCATAAACATGATGCTCAGTCAGTGATTCTTGAGACTGGAATTCATGGGAATTGTCTAAACAAAACGTATTCACTCCTCTTATGTGTAACCAAATGCATAAATGTTGTTGTCTTTTTATTCTTTACAGATGGTTTGTATCTCCAGAGATTTATAGAAGAATTCATAAATTGGCATCACTGGTATGTAAGAAATGTGAAGCAGCCTCTGCTCCCATTGTTCCCTGACTGTGAACCTGCCACTGTCTGAAAGAGTTTGCTTAAAATATCAAACTCATAGCACAGCTCCAGTGTGATTACGAAGTTGACCCTCCCCTGTTTAGGGGACTCCTCAGGTCTAAATGTACAGCTTGATAAATATGAAATGTCGTCTCTTTCGGTCATCTGTTTCTACACCCTTTCATTCTCCTGCCCTGGTGCTACAGCCTAAGTAGACAGGAGATACTGATTAAATAACTCAAAGGAAATGATTGTAACCAAATGCTCTGCTGAGTGAACTCTCCAAGAGCTCCAAAATCATAAGTGAGCTGGTGCACTTGTCGTCAGGAGCAGCATATCCATCCAACAGCGACCTGTCAAATTGACTTGTTAGCATGGCTGATAATACTCCTGCATTTTCACTGCTGGAGGAGAGCAGGGAACATCACATATGCTTTTGAATCTCTTGCGAAGAGTATCAGGAAAGAAAGAAAAAAAAAACACGTTATTCGTACTTTCGCCAGAGATTTGTGGAAAGGCTGGGAATTGAATCCAGATTGCCTGATTGCTTATGTGGGGCCTTATGCACAAGACCAGCCCCTCTTTTGAAGCTCAATGTTCTGGTCTTTCTCTATTTGACAGTCCTTTCCCTTGCTCACATTTGTCTTTTGGACGCACTGAGTTGCTTATGTGAAAATTGCTAAAATCACAGCACACAGGATTTTACCAGATATGATTTTTTAAAACCTGTGTTGCATATATGTCATGTCACACAGGTATGATGTAAATACATGCTGTACTTTAGGAATAGGTTAATATGAGACTGCCCATAGGAAACTCACCTGTGGAAGAAAAGCAACTCACTCAGAATGTGTCCAAGCAAGACCAAAAGAAAGTTAGTTCTGAGAAATTCCCAAGACACGCATTATACACCAACGTGGTATCATAGTGCTTTCCCTGCAGGATTAATAACTACATCTCTCGTACATCTCCTCCTCCTTGAACAAATACAGCAGCAATGTGGAGAAAGGGACATAAGCACACCCTTTTTTGGAAGAAATAGGGGAGGATTCAGTAGTATGCCAACTATTTACAATATAAATGTATTCTGAAAGAAGAAAGTCCTGAAATTTTTTCCAAAAATGTTTAAAGTTTGGATTTACCTGATTTTTTTTAATGAATTTGCCCCATAAACTTGACCTCTTAGAAAGCACTCTCCCCAGATCTCAGGTGCTTCGTGGCTTGTTTTGTCTCCAAAGGGATACATTTGTCAAAATGATTCCTAGATGTGTATTCACCTTACACTCTACATGATTGCGGGATGATTTGCTAAGACCTTCAGAGATTAGGACTGCAGCCTAAAACTGGAATCCACTGGACAGTGACCTTTTACTTGTGAAGAGGCATAGGGATCATAGCCTAGAGTAGGATAAATACTCATTTCATGCACAGCCAAAGACCATAATCTATCCTGGATACAACAAATACCTGGATTTCTGTGGCCAGGTAGATGTGACATCATTTTCTCCTACTCTAATGATGAAACAGCATTTATCTTGGGAAGTGAAGATACCTGGCCACCCAAGTTTAGAAAGAAGTCAAGGGAGGTCCAAAGACTTCACTGTACTTGGATCTTACACATGTCCAAAAGGAGGCAGAAACAGTCCTTCATTTTTCCTGTTTTGTTCGGCACTACTGGGGCTTAAAGTCATTTTTTTCTGAATTCACTGATTCCCCATAGACACTCTGGTATTTTAGTTATGGTAACACTTGCAACAGTCAAGAATCCACTTTAATTGAGCATCTCCAAGAATTAAGAGGAATCTGAGCAGCTGTGAGGGCGTCCATGGGATGAGGAAAGAGCCAAATCCTGGTTTCATCTATGAGATTCCAGGGAGCAGGGATGTAGCTTGATTTATGGGGAGGCGCAAACTCTTCACCGGAGAATGCAGAAGGAAGAGCCTCGGGGGAATCTTTGATGAGAGAAAACAATCTAGACATAAATAAAGACTTCAACGGATTTGTCCCTTCATTATTTTGGAGCCTGATTCAAAGCCCTGTTAAGTCAATAGAAGAACTCCAGCTGGGGTTTAGGTGTAGAACTGAGGGTGCAATTTTCACACAACTCATGTCACTCGGGAGCATTTCTGTATTGAAAAAAGGTTGTTAGAGTACTGAGCTGACACTGAGAAGCATTCAGCTATTACAGGATATTCTTTCATTGAGTTACTTGTTGCTGTCCAATAAAATAAAGTATAGGAAACCCTTTAGTGTTTCATCAAATTCTTGCTCATTTCAAAGAGTACCAATATTTCTGTGTCTGGCTCACATATTAAAAAGTTTGCCTGCATATTAAGTTTCATTTTTTTTGTCATAGGCTTAGCTTCAGATCTTTCTATGACTTTTACTAGGGGCTATTTTTGAAGGATTCAAGTCTGTTTTGCCAGTATAACCTTCAATTTCTAATGAGTGTTATTCCAAAAGAGACTTTTCCGTTGGTAGGTAACAGAAAATAAAGTTACCTTGAAATTTAATAAGCATTATTTACTCTGTATCTACTAATAAATCCCATCATACATCCTGCTTTCTAAAATGCTAGAGGTTATGATCTCTTCCTATTTGGTATCCAGAAGTTAAAGAAACATTTAATTATTTCACTTGAGGGAATTTTAGACTTCTCTCTTTCTACGTTTTGATTTTTCTTGTGTATGGCCAGGTAACATTGCTACTAACATCAGTTTTAAGGAAGTTTTTTTCAAAGATACCATGTTTTTTCTTCCTTTTCAGTCAAACATTCTGCTTCCAATATTATGGTGATATAATCATACTTTAATCACAACATACAGATGTTTCATTCACTCTTCACTTCCCATTTCTTCAAGGCCCAGTACAAACTTAATTACAATTATTGCAAAGGCTTTCCTTGGACATTAGTAGATTTTAGATAAGGAATAAAGCATGCCATAAATTCACATACATATGCGTTGTGTGTGTATGTTTGTCTATATAAATCACTTGTAAACAATGTTAGATATGATGATTAATGTACACTACTATAATCATATGTTCCTTTTAAAAATACATGTATAGGTACTGCAATAGTCCATTCACACCAATAAGCTTTTTAAAATCAACAGCAGATATAAATCTGTATCTGTAGTTCCAGTGACCCAAATACATTGCTATCATTCATACTGGGGGGGTTTGTTGAATTATGTTATAACAGACCTTCTGGGTTGTATTTTTTACATTCAAATATGTTATAATAATTGCCCTGCAATACCTGGGAGACAATTGAAATGAAATGAGCACATGCAGTTCTGTGGTATGAAATATTTCTCCCCTTGAACTACAGGGATCCTTTTAGTGCTATTTTACTGTTAATAAATACATAAGTAGCTTGGTCAGTTTAAAGAATTTTTTTTTAATTTTAAATCATGCAAATTTGGTATCTTTCGTGAGGTTCTGAAAGTGTGTTTGAAGAACTAATTAAAAGGTTGTTACAAACAATAATAATGATAATAATCAGTATTTGCCAAATTATTTTCTGTTCATTAATGCAACTTGAACCATTTTTATTTGCTTAAAAATAGAAAAAATGTTTCAGCCCGAAGTTTCTTCTTCCCCTTTACATCCCTGGTTAGACATTAAATATATTACGCACATAAAAATGTAAACATCAACACTGAATCTTTCCCTTTTAATCATTTTAAATTTTTGCTATTAATACTTTAATTTTCCTTACTCTGTGTGTGTATGGGTGTACATGCGTATGAGTGCATGCATGTGCCTCTGATCTGGCTTATACACTGTACTAAATTGTTCAGTAAATACACTGCAGCAGGATAAGGTCTAACTGGAAGAAAATTGTTGTGAGTTACAGGAAATTAAAAAATTCCTGCAATACCAACCCACTACTCAAAGTCAATCTGTGGTATCCCACAATCCACTCGGCTCTGAAGTCAAGCCAGAATGATTTTTGAAGAGTAATTTCAAGCCTTATAAAGGGTCACATCATGTATTAAAGCCATATTTGCTTCTGTGTTTTGTAAATTTTGAACTCATTACTAAACCTTTGTCTCTTATACTGTACGTCTGGCTCTGAACGCTCCTTCATCAATCTGGTCCTTAAAACTCCAATAAAAAACATGCAACACATTTTGCATGTGAAAAAGTGGTAAAACATAAATAGTTACAATGTCAAGGTGCCAGCATTTGAGGAAGGCTCTAAGAAGCTTATCTTTTTTTTTTTTCTTTTGTACTTTACACAGGAAAAACTCAAGGAAGAAATTGCCCAAAACTGATATTTTCTGACCACCTTTGGGAAGTGCTGAGTGCCCTCAACTCCTGTTGACTTCACAAGAGATTAAGAGAGCTCAGCACCTCACAGTATCAGTCCCAGAGATATATATCTATATCTATTCACATACACATACATACATATATAATGAACTGCTAACAAATAGTGGATCATCTAGTCTTTCCCTTGGCCAAATTCTTTGTGAAAGGATCAGACCTAAGGTTAGAGGTAAAACCATATGCAATTTACAATAAGCAAAACGTGTCTATAAACAAAACACAATTGGAAATCTGGGAATCATTTATATAGAAAGTGCTGGCAAAGCGCAGGCATGTGTGTACAAAACAGTGCAGCACCTCTACAGATTTCAACAGTTCCATTTCTGAAGTTGCTAAACTAAGCCTTTATCATATTTTAGAACTGAGAAACAGCACACTGCTAGTTAAAGACAAGGGTTTTACCCCCACAGCATGTTCAGAACTGGAGTGGGACTGCACATCTTAAAACCCAACAAAGCTGTGTTTTCAGCTTGGGGTTTGATTCTCCTCAGCTTTCTCCTGAAGGATATTGTCATTGATCTGCTCTCACTCAAAGGATACCCACAGTATTTCATTATGTGCCTACATCGCATATTTACAATGACTGGTCTAAATTCCTCCTGTTTTCCCTGAATACTTTCTTTTTTTCATTATAATAGTCCTGGAGTGAATCAGCTAGAAGAATCTGTAACAATCTACGCAGGCATTCAAAGAAGATATCCAGGAAAGTGATTGCAAAATTAGGATGAGATGAAGCTTGGGCAGGGACTGAAGCCCACAGCGGTAGTCACGATGAACCACAGGGGAAAACACCTCATTTTGTGGCTTTCCCTCTCTGTGTCACATGGATGGCCTGGCCAGGTCTAACATGGGTAGGAAGCAAGGAGAAGGACGTGTTTTGGCCCTACTTTCTGCCCTGTGGAGCACATTGATATGGTCAGAGCTGGCCAGGTAGTCAGCAGAGGAATACCCGCTCCTGGTCTGGAAGCCATATAGACTCTTGAGCTGCCAGGCTGTGCTAGGGTAGCTATGCAGACACCAGGCTGGGTCTGGATGAAGCTCCGAGCTCTACTGATGCTCCAACACATCTTCGTGCACTAGGCCAGTAGACATACACATGTATTCCCCATGCCTGTACCATGCTTTCTCCAGAGCTGCAAGTTCCAAGAGACTCTCCGGGCTTGGTCCAGTGGAAAGACACTAGCAAGGGCAAGAAGGTAATGACAAACAGGCCAGAAGAACAAGAGGAGAGGATTGTTTTAATGTCCAACAGGTCACTGAGATGGAGGGAAAAAGAATCAATCATTGTATTTCAGCATCGGGAATTGATTTCACTGTGTGAAGAGTTGGTTCAACAGCTATGGTACCACTCTGAGACTTGTGCATCCTTGCATCAATTCCTTCTTCCTCCCTGGGTGCCTTGTGAGGCCCCGAACAGCTCATTTTAGCTACTTCTTCACTGAAGAGATGCCTCTACTCATGGGAGAACAGCTTGGCTGGTCAGTGGCACTCAAGCTGCCACGGATGAAAGGAGTAAGGACTGAGCCACGCGATCTCAAACCTTCTGGCACACTGGACAACTGAAGTGAGAAGTCCCACTTGCATTTAAGTGTTTGGGGTTTCAGTGTTTAGTATGAAGACAAACATTTAATCTCTGTAACCCCTATTCAGCTTGCAGAGGTCCTAGGCATCTACCTTGGTTCAAGAGAGCAATGAGTTATTTAGACTAGTCAGTCTCCAATGCTGCCAAATTCTGGTTCTTTCTACAGTCTCTACAGAGAGCAGCCTTGATGTTTCTTTTAGCAACTTGAATAGGAAGCTTAAATACAACCTTAGTTTCCACCTGTAAAACTGGGACAATAGTACTCGTTAGAGCAGGTAGTATTCTATAGGTGGGGAGAGGAGAAATATTTCGAGAAAGATTATGGGATTATCTCACGCTATTATGATGTGGCAAATTTTCGTGACAGAAATCAAGAGAACTGAGACTAAACCAGAACTGGGCAAAATTAAAGGATTATGGAGGCTGCAGAGGAATTCTGCTGTGACTTGTGAGATACTACCTTTGCTTTGAGACAAATGAGACACAAATTCTTGTCTCTGATAATACAAAAGAGGTGAGTGATGTATGTGGTCTCCATGAATCACTGGCCATCTGAGGCGGGAAATGGTACAATATTAGCAAGTTTTCTACCTGAAGAGAGAAATGAATACAAGGCATTAGAGTTGAAAGAATGACTGGCAAAAAAAAAGTATTAAATATATTCCAGTGAACATTGGGATAGTGATATAATATCTCGTCAAATATGTGGGGGAAAAAACTCTAGAAAAGGAGAAGCAAAGTGAAAACTTTTTTATTTTATTGCAAGGAAATGATATTGTGTAGAAAATAGTATGTTGGTGTTATAGTACTTAAAGGATTTAAACATATTCATTGTTGATCTGTATTTCCTAACACAGACGTATACTCAAAGGATATTACATACTGTCCGTCTCTACCTGTACTTACCAGAATGAGTTCTGCTTCTAATGGAACACAGAATCCTCCAAGTTCCCGTAAGATATAGGCTAAATGACATAAAACAGTTAACACAACTCTGCCTATGCTGTGATCATACATGTGGTTGTTATAAAATGATGTTGATAAATTTCTCTAAAACTGTACAACTCACATTTGGGGGCTGCATCAGAACCACAAAACAAAGGAAGAGGCATGTTTGCAAGTTCTGTGTGTCTAATTTAGAAATGTATTCAGCTGAAAGACGTCTCCTTGGAGGCTGATAGAGAAAGGTTCTGCAAATTTCCTCTGCTGGGGCATACATATATGTCAGGAAAGGCATCACTCCAGTATGATCGTTACAGCCCCTTGAGCCCTCCATGTTAATTTGATGACAGACCAGATGACTCCACCCAGATACAGAAATCAGGTTCTTTAGAGTAACTTTAAAATCTCGGTTTTAACAAATGCGACATCTCAGTGAAGTTGGTTCTTTCAGAAACCAAATGGCTGGGAAGATTCTAAAGACGTCTCAAAGAAGCAAATATACAGTCAGTTTAGATTAAAAATCTGACCTTCAGCCTGCTATACATGGGAAAATAAGGGGCTCCAAATCTTCCACAAATTACACATTTGTTTCTGTACACATCCCTTTCTCCCTCATCTTTCCTGAAAAAACAGGGAAACTAGATGTGACAGAATAAATTGTTATACTCTCCTTGTGCACTGTGTAACATCTGCTCAGGAGACAGTACTAGCTCACTCACAGGACCAGTTTTAGGATATTTTGTAGTGGCATCCAATGCTTACATATTATGGAGACGAGTGCTGCAGTAAACCCAAATTAAATTGAAGGAAAGAAACTTAGCTTATTGAAATATTTGCACAACTAACGCAGATGTGATTTTCTCCAATGAATATAGGGTGCAAAGAGAAAAGCAAAAATTAACAGGGAAAAAAAAATGGCTGTTTCTAAGGGGACAGTGGCAGCTCTACCATAACTGTGGTTAGGATTATTTCCATGATAAATCCAGGCTTCCCCTCCCACTGCTACAAATCACAGTAAAATATTTTCAGCTTCAAATATGGCATATATGGCCCCTGGTCAGGAAATTGTTTGGGCAAATTTTAGGTCATATGACAGACATCAAATATTTTTATGAAAGTGAGTCATAGTTCGTGCATTTCTATTCTCACTATTCAGTCACACCTTAAATAGCTGCTGTACAGCATGGCTCATCCAGAAAACGTAAAACAAGACTAACTAAAAATATATTTTTGTACCTAAGATAAAGTCTGAGATACGAAAAGCATCTCAGCATATTTTAAAACTCCTGTTATGACAAATTCAGAAATACAAGATTGGTTAACGTACAAATCTTTGAGATTTACAGCAAATGGGAAATTTGCCATGTTGATGAGATATATGAAAATCAGTTTTATCAGAAATGTCAGTGATATTGCTGCAATATGTGCCTATCTCAGGACTGAATGTGTGGGGAATGTCTTTGGATAACTGTTTGAAAGAGCATGAGAAAATGAGAGTCACACCCTTAAAAGAGTAGTTCCCTTGTATGTAAACTACTGTATATGTTAGTATTGACAAAAAGGCAGTTTAGTTCTCTTTTGGGCAGTGTATATAGAAATGTTTGTCTCAGTCAGATATCTAGTGGCAGAATATTGAATTATATTAATCAACAGACCAAATGATCAAACGGCCTTGCAGGCTGGGTCTGTTGTGGTAGTTTTAAAACAGGAGTGCCTAGTTCAAGAAAAGTGATTCCTGGACAAATGCTGGCCTCAGTTGAAGTTAAAGAGAACATTACCACTGAATGCATTCAGCACAGCATTTACTACCTGCCCATTTGGTTGTACTTACACTACATGGTCATACCCATGCCCACTGCTATGCACTGTGTCCATCTGCTCACTGTGTGGCAAAGAAATCTTGGGTTGTGTCATTTATTTTGGAGAAATTCATGCACAGAGACAGAGGGAGCTTCAGCAAACTCCAGTGAATGTTCTGGATCAGGACAATAGGGATGCCAGCACTGGATACAGTTCTGGAAAACATGTCCAGGACAGATAGTCATGGAGGACATTTAAGGTTTCCAGTCTACCATTCTACAGTGATTATGTTTCCTCTTTCTTATGAAACTAAACTGTAGAGAAGACTAGATGTATATAAATCCTCTCTGTGTCATATTTTAAGAACCTATGTATTATAGCTTTGGTCTTTAAAAGAATTCCTCTTTTTAACATGCCTGTAGGTCAATGTGTAATTCAATGTGCTTTAAGCATGACCATGGAGAAGTATTCATGACCAAAGTTAAATTTTTCTTCACAATGGAACATATGTGTATCATCATGTGGAATTTGGGCATGACTATAGTGACTAACATACTTGTGGTACTGCTCCTCCAGGAATTTGATTCCTAGCAATATAAGATCAGGTTCATTTGATGTTTATATTGAATCTTGCCATGGTTTTGCCATAATTGAGCTGCTTTTGATAATCTGTTAAACAGTTTCTGGAAAGTATTCAAGTGCTAAAATATCTTTTTATTAAGCTAATGAAAATCACTAGCCTGATATAAAGAGATGCAATTATGAAATCCACCCTGGAATAGCTTAACATCTTTTATTTCATCCTGGTAAAATCACAATGCAGCCATACTTTTAAATAGGAGCCATCCTTTTAAAGGGTTATGACTGAATGTTTTAGGTTAACTCTAAGTGTTGGTAATACCTTAGGGAAGTCCTGAATGCAAACTGATACTTGATACAAAAGTATCAAGCCTCCAAAGAATAATTAAAAGTTTCTTAAAAAAAAACAGCAACCAAATTTATATATAACAAAAATTATGACATTTCTATCTGAAATGTGAAGACACACAAAGGGTTGATCTCCATTTCTCAAAAGCCATTAGAAAAATTCTCTGCTTTTATCTTACTGGAGCTAATATAGTTCTGGTCTAGCCTGGAAGTCTGTACTATGAGACAGGTTTGACAACCAACAAAGATGTATTCTTTTTCACTTGTCTTTTTTAAGGAGCCGTTTATAGTAACTTTATATTCAGCTTCATTGAAATCATACACTACAGGTTTTAATACTGAACACTGTAAATCAGTTCAGCTAAAGATGAGCTTGATCAAAATTCCCATTGACTTCAGGGAGCCAGGAATTTAGTCCCAGACTCAAGTACCACTAGAATGAAGGATGTTAGGAACATAGGGTGAGATCCAAATGCCAAAAGCAGTCCATACTCCACATTTAACAATGCAGAATTTACACTGTTGACCCACCAAACAGAGCATAACCAAACTCCTGACATTCAATTTCTTCATTCTTTCACATTTTGGGTACATGGAAGTGACATAATCCAAGATTTGAAGCCAAATAAACTCACATACTCAAGAAACACATCACACTAACCTCTGTATTAATTAAATGGGGTAGCCATCTCCCTCTGCTTTCTAATGGCTATTTATTTATCTAATTGTCTGATGTCAAAGAAAATAGAGATTTTTCCAGGAGTCTGAAAGGATAGAGGATGGAAAACTGAATTAGCCTCTACAGAATAGATGTCTCCATCACAAATGGAGAAATTTGTCTCCATCACATTATGTATGTCCTCGAGGTGCATTTTTATGGCCACTTTATGGCCACTGTGAAGCTTGAACATGTTTATGGGGCAAAGCTGGACCTCCAGGTGAGAGTTGCTATCTACACAATGCTGTGCTTATTTGCTGGATTTATAGGAGACCTAATTCACCATGATGATTAGCTGGCCACTTTCTGAACACCTTAGCCAAAGCACATATATAACAATATCAGCAAAGGCCTCCCTATTAATTTCAGCAGTATTTGGATTAGACCCCAGCTATTTATATTTTACACCTTCGTGGGCACAGGTTTGCACTGCCCCTACACGAAGTGCAGGACAGTGCATGAAATTTAGGGGAAAGAGCTTCAGATCTTTGCAGCCCCAGGGCTCTAAGCTGCCCAATACATAGCCTGGTATAAATTAGATCATCTTCTAAGTCACTGTGGCTCTGCTAGCATCTCCTGCCTGTCCTTAGCAGATCCTCCATCCCTTTTTCACTTGCCCTGCCATGTTCAACCACTAGAATGGAACACAAGGAGTCTGCCTGTCCCCTGTGTACCAATAAAGTCAGAATAAATTAGGTTTTCTGAAGCTTCGCTTTGTTATTCAAGGTAAAGAGGCAGGGATACAGACATCTAAAAATTTTGTCCTCTTTCACTAAAATCTTCTTGTGAAAAAAATGTATCTGAAAAAGCCACATTTATTGTAATGTCTTCCAAAATGACAGTTCAGATGTTTTTCTGCTTGCATTCATTTTTAATCGTAAAATTTCCTTCGCTTTTATTGAAAAATAAGTGTTGAAATTCAGTATGAAAACCCTCATGTGCATCCAGAATACTTGTGTTCCATCTGGCCAAGTGAAATACTTTTATCCATGAAGAGTTTGTTTTTTCAATCTCTCAGAATTTCAGAAAAAAAACCCTCAAGAATATCCTTTTATTTACATAGTTTTTAAACAATTATTTTGGCTTGTTTGTTTTGGAGTTGCCAGCAAGCCAAGAAATCAGTCTTGTTCTTGGTGATCTCCCCACTGTTAGAAGGCAACATGAGAAGGAAACTGCAGTCGTGCGAAGTGAGAGATGAGAAAACAGGGAGCAAGACTGGGAGATAAAAGACAAGGGGTCAGAAACTGTAGAGGGGAAGGAGTGAAGGTAGAAGCAAGAAACAGGGAGAGAAAGATTATTTCCTTTCATGCTCTGGACCTCTGCCTCTCACTGACCTGGTAGGGTGCATCCAAGGAGTCCCCCAGCGTGGAGAATAATGAAGCTAGCTAGAGCCAAGGACTGAACAGTAGTACAAAGCCCCCAGCGACAATTATAACTGACAGCAAGTCATTTTTAAACAGGTTTCAGATCCGGCTAGTGGAGGGATGTTCAATTTTTCAACAAGACAAAATTCCATGAAAAGCAGACATTGCTGGGGGCAGAGGAGGTGTAGAAGTTAAAGGGACGTCATTCAACCAAATCCAGCTTTCTGTCAAAAAAAGCCTTGTTGGAAAATATTCAATCAATCTTGTTTAGGGCATATTCTTAAACTTGAGACCATGCATGTTTGTTAAATCTTTGCATTCCCATCTCCCTGTTTAATGTAAATTAAACGTATATTCCTCTAAATCATAAGTGTGCTTTTGGAGTAGGGAGAGGTGGTTTTAACATGGAAGCTAGAGCTGTGGTTCAATATGAAAGGAGGTAGAGTCTGTGAATGGGTTACATCAGTTATAACGGGCAACGTAAAGTATATTGACAGACTATATACGTGCCTATATTTGAATATGATCACAGAGTGAAATTATTATTGAATAAATAAATAAATACATAAATACTATTTTCCTTCTTGCATCATTTTTCAACCTGTAAGCAATGGTTTTATTTGCACAGAAATATCTTGCACCTGTATATTTCAAGAGAATTAAGCAGCCAGACAATGCCTCTTCTGTTCCTGAATTTTAGATTCAAATTCACAGTGCAGTAAGTTAGCGCAAGCTAATTTTTGGAGGGGGATAAATCTCTGTTTCACAGCTGGTGTGGTCACCTTCCAACTGACACTTAGTAATGCTTTGCCTCCTGACAGAACCAAATGGTGTCCTTATGTGTGCATTGCCTAGGACCTTACCAGCTGGATCACTGCCACTTTTTCTTGAAAGCTGACAAGCAGACAAGATCAGGCCGTTTTTAATTGCAAACTCCAGAAGAAAGTCCCCTTGCCCGACAGCTTTACAACACTAAAGCCAGGTATTATTCACCTATCCAGATGCCTGCACTGGTTTTGGACCTCCTTACTGTCTCAGTGCAGGCAGAGAATCCCAGAGGTGCTCATCAAGAGATATTGGCCATTACCAAGCCACTCAGTGAAGCCGGGTCCTTCCATACTATGAGAATCAGGATTGGGCTTTGACTTCTAGCACCACTTCGGATTCCAGTTTTGTTGAGGAGGGTACAGAGAGCATTAAAGCTGTTACTAATCTCAGTATCAACGACTTTGAGGGGGAGGAGACATCTCTTGGAAGCCAAGATCTCTCTTCAGCACAACTAAGAGACGGAAGCTGCAGAAATACCAGCATGGATTTATAGCCTCACAGCTGTGGGGATCTGAGCTATTTGTGTCTGTATTGCAAGTGGGGTAAACAGCTACAAGACACGGGAAGGTTTTTATTTGGAACTGTCTGATTCAGTCATCTCAGGTAGAAGTAAACTGGTAGTTGTTCTGAGTTCTCCACCATCCACCTCTTCAGATTCATGATGTAGTACAGAAATGCCTAAGTTTACATTCTGTGCCTACCTTCTCTTTCCCACTGCCCGTTATACCCAGGTCAACCCTTCCCCATGAGGATCTCCCTTCAGTGGTGTAGACTCAATTGTTAAAATCTTACGTGGTATCTAGGCATCACCCAAATGCATTTGCCTTGCAGTTTGAGCAGAGTCCTCTTTGAGCACGTAGGTGGCAGGACAGGTAGTGAAGAACATGTCACAGCCTGGCGTTTCCACTCCATAGCTGGTATATTGTTTCACAGAGTTTTATCACAACACTACAACAGGTGCATTTCATAGCTTTCTGTCAAGGAATTTCGTCTAGTGCAAAGCATAACATCTTGGCAATAGGCAAAACTCTGTGGAGTGTTTTATAGCATGCACATGGAAAGGCATCAAGAGAGTAAACACCAATTAGGGAAAAGGCTAAGAACGCTGTTAACCCCTAAGGTTCCAAGTAATCATCGCCAAAGTCTATTTATTCAACTGTGGAATTTGTGTACAACCACAGGGGATATAAAATGGAATTGAAATCCAAGAAAGGGCTTGACTATGACTCCAACATAACAAGGCAGAGCTACTTTGTTCATTCTAGCAAAGGTATCGGTGCCCCATGGATCACACAGCACAGCAGCATTTCGGCTGCTACCGACACTACTGAGTGTCTTCCTAGATTTCTCTTTGCCTTTTTAAATTAACTCACAGTAAACTCTGTGTGCTGAACCTGCTCAGAGAGCAATGGCACATCTTCAGAAATAAGGGCTCTCTGAAGGGGAGAAATGTGGAGCCTGTAACCTGCCCCTGCAAACGTGGGCAACTGAGAACTCAGTAGATCTCCGATCCTTCACCATCACTCAGAAAGCCCCCGGAGAGTGCACAGATAGATGCATTGAACAGGAAGGGCAAAACGAGAAAGTGTACAGTCTCCACTCTCTGTGGCAGTGCTAGCTATGGCGAGGGCATCTCACACTTGAGGAGGGAAAACATCCTGTCTTTTAAGCAAAGAAAAGTGAACAAAGACCGTCAGTCTCTTGCTAGTGACTTCCTATACCTCAACGGGTAAGACTTCAGAGCTGGGATCTACACCAGCTTTCCCCTGCCTGGCGAATGGAAGAGGGAACAGGGGATGCTGTGCAGGAAAAGGGACACGAGCCTGACCCTCCAGGTCCTCACCTTGGAGCTGACCACGTAGAGCCCAGCAGAAACCTAAAGACACCTAAAACAAATAAGGTAACTTCAGGGTAGGAAAACAAAGAACACAGTGAGCTTCTAACCTCTGTCTTACAACAGCACCAAGTTTTTTTCTTGCTCTGCCTCCCCACCGAGAGCAGGGCTCCCACCACAGTAGCCTGCAGATCCTTCCCCACATAACAGCCCAAGGCACGTCAAACGGCAGCTTCTGCAGGGTCCGTTTTTATCCCTTAGCCAGCCAGCGCCTGGGAAACAGGCAGGCATGGCTGTGCTCAGGCTATGGGAAGAGATGAGTCTTGCTGGGGCTTGGAGAGCCCAGAGCTGTGGTCCGGCAGCTACACAGTAGGTTAGCTGTGTGTTTTTTACTCTATCTCACTCATCAGGGGTGGTTGGAAAGGGCAGACACTATGAGTTTGGGGACAGCATCGTGCTAGCGTCACTGCACAGCTCTCAGATCAGGTATCTGCCAGCTCTGAGCTCTGGCAGAAGACAATGCCTGTCTGAAAACAACCCAGAGCTGTAAACAAGTGCCAGCATTTGCATAGCATTGAAATATGGATGCTTTTGACTCGTCGATTTTAGTTTTACACCATTGCACTACTCGTTTTAAGCTTCTAAATTTTTTAATGGCTACTGCTGCTTCAAAAGTGTGCATATCTTCTGTATCTGTTAAAGGGTTGATGTCTAGACTTTCTAACTCTCTGTTCACTTCTATTATATTCTATTAGAATAAAGTTTTTAATGAAAATTTGAAAACAAAAATTCCATGTGAAAGCACACTTCCTAACCATGGAAACACATTTCTCAACCACAAAGATGTGTATGAAGTAGTATAAGAATATGCATGGAAACTTTAAAGCAATATTCCCTGGAAATCTTGGGGTTTGGACTTACTTATGCAATATTATAAAACTAAATATCACAAATTCAATCTGAATACATTTTTTCTCCAAAATCACTAACAGTCTCTGTCCATACGATGTTTCCTTATGCAATGTTTTATGACCTATTCTTTGAAAATACATTGAGATACCAAGATGTATTCCATTAATTATTTATCCATGAAGGTTCTTCTATTTTCAAGAAATATTCTTATTTCTAGTTATTTTTCTCTGCAGAATCAATAACACGACTGGAAGTTTAACTCAGTCTTACTGAAGACAATACATTTCTCCTAGATATATGCTGAGCTACAAACACTTCTCTGTAAGTTCGTTAACTTCCCTGAAGAGCTACCAGCAGTTCGTTTGATCCAGAGAAAAACAGAGACCAGAGGAAGCAGTCGGGCAGCTTGTGGGCTGTGAAGTGTTAACCAGTGACATCATTGCTAACAGCTGAGGACTGCTGTTGGCAGAATCAGCTGCTTCAAAATTGGTGCGTTAAAAAAGCCAGTTTACAGGCTGCCCTGTAGCTTTGGGGGAAGATGGAGTGGGGGAGAAATAAGAGGGTTTTATAGTGCTTCAGCTGCCTTTGATCCTGTAGTTTAGGGTGTGTTTGCTAAAGAAATTGATTTCTCTTGATTTAAAACAAAAAGTAGGGTTAAACTCATGCCTGATGTAACTCTTATGGAGTTACACTAGTGATTAATATTTTAGGGTAGTGGTGCAAGCTATTTTAGGTGCTGTGCTTTCTTTCAAGCACCTTTGAATGTATATATGAAATTCAAGGGTACCATAAACTAAACAATATTAGGAGTTGTAAATACAGTCTGTGAAAACCACATAAGAATCTAGTAACACAAAAAAGGTGTTTTAGCCAGGAATGAAACTCATAGAGTTCAGGATAGAAAGATGTCACCATCGCTGAGAAGGTCTTTTTCATAAGGATAACAGGAAAAAAATTAGAAAAGGCACAGTAAAGGCACAGATGATGAGATGCCATTTTTATGACTCTGGAAAACATCCAGAACCTAAGTTGAGGAGTATATTGAGCTTTCTTTTCTACGTAGATGGATCCCTGT
The DNA here is from genome assembly GCF_000690535.1 of Cariama cristata. Lineage (NCBI taxonomy): Eukaryota > Metazoa > Chordata > Aves > Cariamiformes > Cariamidae > Cariama > Cariama cristata. The sequence goes on from NW_009631713.1 coordinate 117,333, forward strand.
GAAGTGTAACCTATACCTCTGCTGTTTTGTGTGCAACGGATTTCCAAGGGGAGTCTTTGGAAAGAGCATGAGGTTATTTGTTGGACTCAAAGCAGATTTCCAGTTTGAGAGGTGTCTAAATGAAACATGGGGGAAGTACTTCTAAACTGGATGCTCTCCTGATATTAAGGAAATACCTTTTAAACAGTTCACTTTTCCTCCAATACTAATCTTTTACTCAGAGAAGCATGCTGTAGAGACTATTGCTATTTTTTCAAATCATTTTATCATATTTCCTTGAGGTTTAATAAGTGAAGCTGCTATATGTTGTGTAATGCAGTGCACCTGAAGGATATTGTAAAGCCAAATCACATCTTTTCTTATCTCTTCACTGTATCAATTAGACAATTGAAAAGATTCCTCTTTCCACGAGTATTAAAAATGTGATGTTTGGTGTTCTGACGGTATAACTTTTTAGAAATGCAATTTTGTAAAAATACATATAATTAGAACCAGCAGTATTCTTTTGGAAGAGAAATAGGTCTGGGTAGAGTTCTTTAGAAAAATCAATCTGTATTCACCAGCAATTCCAAAGAATTTTTTCAATCTAGCAACTTTTTCAAGCAATAAGTCATCATTACTTTATATTACTTTACATAGAGAGATAACTTATACTCTGGCTGATCGACAACTTTCTTATTCAGCCTTTGACATCAATTATCTATTATCTATTCTTCTGTCAATATCTGTTGTCTACATCTCATGCAAAAGAATTACACCTTTAGAGAGGAAAAAGTGCCTTTACTAACTATCCAACATTTAAATGACTACATTTATTCAGCGTTCAATAGGACTGGGCAAATAATTTAATCAGCACAAAGCCACCCCAAATTTGTTGGAGTTAATGAGTTTTTTCAAGTCAAAACTTGAACATCTTTACTATTCCCTTGGGAAGCAGGGTCCCTGGGCAGGAATGTCTTCAACATGCATCTCCCCCCAGGCTGCTTTGCAGGGGAGGAAATCACTGGGCAAATTGCAAATGCCCAGCTGCTGTTAGAGGCCCTTGGAAACACGGCCAGCTGAATAAGCAGGCTTGAGGCTACTGTAATTGAGGCCAATACGCTCTGTGGAGGTATGTTTGCAAAGAATCACGTACCTAGTCATTGATTTGGTCCAAATACTTTTCAGAAAAGAGAAGCATTAAAGTGTTCAAGCTTTCGTGGATGCTGGATGCGTTGGGCAAAGGGGGAGATGAGCATGCACAGCCCACTGCCGTGGGTGTACACAGCTCACCCCACGCACAACCTGAGCACCTGGGGCCTGAGGAACAGCCAGGGACGTGCCGGGAGACCTCTGAACCTCACAAGGTTTAAGCCAACTCTCAAATGTTCTCCTTGTGCCAGTTACCCTGGGCTGGACCAGCGATTCAGTCTGTTCTTTGCTCTGGGCTTGCACAGATGGTTAGAAATGGCAGTAGGACAGCCCAAGCTGAGTTACCATATAGTGGGATTGCAACTTTAGACACAGTTCCTGATTTCTAGAAGTGGATATGGTTCAACAAAATAATCAAGGAAAACCACTTCACTAATGGAAAAGCGCATGCACTAACAAGGCAATTGTGGGATAGGCTGAAGTGACACTATGGGAGCAGTTCAGGTCTATTGAGCATATAATATGCATTTAAGAGGACCAACTAATCGCATCTCTTCCTAATCTTCCAAAGAGCTTTCCAGCCTGTGGAACATTAATAATGTTACACAGTGAAAGAGGACACATTTAAGGTGGAGCTGAGGCTTGTACTCAACTCAAATTTCCTAATATCTTTTTCTCTGAAAGACGTCTCTTTAAAAAATTAATGGCTTTTTTTGCTTGAAAAATTGAAGTAGTATCAATGTCTCTATTCCACATTTCTTAAACTTCCACAGACCTGGCTGAGATGCTTCGGGTGCTCAGTATCAGGTTTATTTTGTCAGGGAAACAAAAAACTGCCAGCAAATTCTCAGTTAAAGCAGCCACCACTCCTCATGGCTTTTTCTTCAGGCTGACGCTAGCTCAGGTCAGAGTGCCCCAGCTTTGTCATTGTGTGTTTTAAACCATAATTCAATCATAATTTTCTCCAGTGTCATTGTTTCCACTTTATTTTCCAGCATTGTTATTTGAACACAGTGACATGCTTCCATAAATCTGGAAGGACAGAAATCGGCCACTTGGATTTTACACGAATATCTTATAAAATAAAGGAAAAGGTGAAAGTTATCAAAAGTGCAGGCACACACCACAGCAGGTGTTGAAGTAGGATACATTAGGACTGCTTGGCAGCCATTCAAAGAAGAGCCATTGTGATTTGGAGCAAGACAGATCTATCCTTTAAAGTTATTGTTGTTGTCACTGAGAGTGTCCAAATGGCTCTTCTGGAGACTGGGAGCTCCATTCTGCGCTCTGCTGATATTGTCCTTCACGCAGCAGAAGGGGAAAGTTCTTCTAAGCTACTTTTCCACTGTGTTCAGCTGTGACCACAGAGTCCAACCAAAAAGCTGCCAAAGTGGAAAGTGGCAAGAACAAGTTCACCTGGGTGCTAGGGTACTTGTTACATACCCCATCTGCAGTGGCTGGGGACACCAAGCACCATGCTGTGCATCTTCCTGCCCTGCATCCTGCCACTCCAGGCAAATCCTCATCTGTGCCCAATTTTGGACAAATTTCTGAGGCAGCCCCTCTGAGAAGGTAGGGATTTGCCTGGCTTATGTATGAATTATAGAATGACAGAATAGTTTGGTTGGAAGGGACCTTAAAGACCATCTCGTTCCAGCCCACCTGCCATGGGCAGGGACACCTTGCACCAGACCAGGTTGCTCAAAGCCCCATCCAACCTGGCCTTGAACACTTCCAGGGATGGGGCATCCACAGCTTCTCTGGGCAACCTGTTCCACTGCCTCACCACCCTCACAGTGAAGAATTTCTTCCTTATATCTAATCTCAATCTTCCCTCTTCCAGTTTAAAGCCATTGCCCCTTGTCCTATCACTCCAGGCCCTTGTAAAAAGTCTCTCCCCACCTTTCTTGTAGGCCCCTTTAGGTACTTGAAGGCCGCTACTAGGTGTCCCTGGAGCCTTCTCTTCTCCAGGCTGAACAACCGCAATTCTCTCAGCCTGTCTTCATGAAGCTGATGTAATCTTTGCATTTCCCAAGATGCTAGTGAAGACAGTGTTAAAGCTAATAGAGAACCATTGGGAATTCTTTCCTCACAGTACAGGTACACGTCTACTGTCATCTCTCATTTCACAAGGACCACAGCAAGTTTTCACGACTGACCAGCCTCACGTTCAGACCATATGAACCAACACCTTAAACTGGTCTGTCTTCATTGTACTATACATATTTATATGAAAAGAAAGTACAACGTTTTCCAGGAAAGAACTCTTTCTTCTTTCTCTACAGCATCTATGAGCTGATGCCCCGGTCTTCACTGAGTCCTTCAGGTGTTAATGAGTAAAAATATTAATAGATAATAGCTAAATCTCAAATATTAACAGAATTATGGCAAGTAAGTCTGTTCACAACACTTGATAGAATTTTGGAAAGCCCATCCCTGCTCTCCAGCCTTTACAATGTCCTGACTTTGAGACAGGAAACACCGTTAATTGCTGTGCAAACATCCAGCTTCGTGTTCTGGCTCCTGTATCTGTTAGACCTAAATTTTGCATTCTGCAGTTTTCTGGAGACACTTGTTCCATGGCTTTGGAGAATTTTTAATATAGATTTTTACTAAATTTAATACAGAATATTCACTAATAAGAGAATATCATAATCTCTGTACTATTTTTTTTTGATAGTACATTCAGTTTAGTATGCACAATCTGAGCATTTTCAAGCCGCAATATATTAGTTTGTTGTCTTTAGCCATCACAGCCCAAAATGATCAGAAGAGCCAATGCTGGACTGGTTTGTACTCCTTGTGCGTCACTCAGTTAAAAGCTGAGATTCTGAGTGAGAATTAGCAGGAGGGTGAATCTCATTGCAAATGCTGCAATCACAGAATACAGACATAGACTTATGCACCCCTCCGTCATATCTTAGTGGTTTACTTCTTAAAAACTCCTGCTAACCACAAATACGAGAGCCCATCTTTGAGACTGAGCTCTGTCCTGTTTTCACAACAGCAGCCAGATCCTGAAATGAATAGCCGGGACTTAAAGCTCTTTCAGAAAATGAAAAACCCTGTCAATTCTAATATTTGATACCAGCTCAGAAATAGCATTCTGTAACATTTTTTCAGCACTTTTAGCTCCCAGTCCTTCAAGGAAGGTTTGTGTTTCACAAAGACAAAGGCGCGCTCTAAAAGGGAAACAGTTCCCCACAAAGCAAACTGGTTTGTGGTTTGATGGGTGATGGCTTCGTTTCTTTCACTTTTTTTCTTCTAAATATTGGCCTGATTGTAATATCCATGTCAAGAAAAGGCAAAAATAATCTCAGGCCCTGGGAATGAGGTTAGTGGTTGTTTACCTGTGAGTTTTCTTCTAATGGATGGCAGGAATGAAAAGCCTCATTGTTTAAAGGCAGATAAATAAAACCCCATATGCTATAGACATTGAAGGAGTATATGTATCTATACGCTATATAGAACTCTGCCATTAGCTAATAATAGCATTAACAGTTCAGAAGTAAAAAAAAAAAAAAGTCTCTAATACTTAGTCTTAGCAGCTGATAATGTAAAATAGGGTGGCATTTGGAAGCATAGGATGATGCCAGTCTCTGGGGAGAGAAAGGTGTTAACTTCTAATAGCTTTTCAGTAATAGCCAAGCGTCTGCAGTCCCCCATAAAAAAAGGGTTTTTAAAAATTAATAGAGCTGAATGTGCTTCACACTGAGGAGAATGCCAGATTAATAAGCGCATTAAGGACCGCTTTGGATTGGAAATAATTATGGAAGATGACAAGGAGCAGAGGTGGCATTGGTGGTGCTTTCAGGAATGCATTTTAAAAAGCAGTTTAAAGAGCCTTCAGATGTTGGTATTATCCTGCGTGACCAAATTAAGAGCAAATGAGAAAAGTTTATCTGGCATTTTGGAGTATTGAAAGGGCTTAGTGTTATAAATTATACAGTATGAGGATAGGCAGTGGTGAGTAAATTCATGTTAAACATTATTGGCAGTTTAAATAGCAACTGCTTTATAAAGTACTAAATATTTTAATTTGGAAGTAAAAGTATATTCACTCCCCTTCCAAAAAAGCATGTTTGACATATTTATTTGCCAGCACAATCATTAGACATTTTCTCAGTGATGAATTGGTGTATATTGTTCCCAATAGGCTGTTGTAAATGTAGAATAATAGAGATGGGTTATAGGTTTAGAACTGATTTAGAGCTTCACTGATGAAAAAGTTGAAAGCCACAATGACATCTTAATCTTTAGCTGCAGGCTAGGCTCTACGCATTCAAGGCTATTTCCAAATGGGTCTAGTGTTTATCAATATTTAATCATCGCGTTTCAGCTCCTTTTTTACTACTTGCTCTTTCAGCCTTTACAGGATAGATATCGTTTCTTGATGTTATTGATACATACCAAATCAGGCTTGGTTTCTTGATGATGTTAATATAGACCAAGGCTTCCAAGTTTTAATGTCTATATGATTCTGACACAGCAAGGCCTCTGTGCATGCATTAGAGCCATTGCAATCCTATATGATGGGTGGTTAGTACAAAGACTGTCATCCACAAACCACACAAGGCAGGCCACAGTGCTTCCGTAGCAAATAAAGAAATGACAAAGTGCTATTTCATGTCAGCGTAATGATAAGTTTCCCTAAATGCAAAAATATTGATGAAAAATATAAAAGCTTTTAATGAAGACAAAAGTCTGTGCAGACTTCCACGTTGGTTTTAAGACATTTTCCTCTTAGTCTAAACGTGTTTGGTTATTTTCTTTTACCCGATAAAGTATTTGCAAGAAGTTACAAAAAAGAATGCCATTAATATCCAATTTTCTAATGACTACTTTCAGAAAAAGCAAAACTAATATTGAAATATGTTCTAGGTGAGTGATACTTGTAAAGAGGCAAACCCCACAATTATAGCAGCATCTTCCATTAAACAGTTCTAAGTACTGTATATGCAACATGCTGGAGACTCATTATTTCAAATCCAACTTCTCAAAGATTTATTTTTCTTTTGAAACAATTTCTGACAGCTTTTGATCTTCTAAACTGAAAAAAATCAAAGAAATCTGTTTCTCTGGCATATTAATAGCAAAGGAATTTCTGGATGCTGCAAAGTAGGAACTGAATATAATAGCATCTCAGTTTTATTCATCTTCAAAGAAAACCAAATATATTTTTGAGACTAAAAAAATAGGATACCCTACAGATTTTGAAGGGATGGGATAAACCTCTTTTCACAAGAAAAGATGACAAGAAATTCATCTTGAAGGACATTCACTATGCCTCTGTCCATTTAATACATTTACAAGCCAGCTGCCATGAGTTAATCTGGCTTTTACATCTGAAGCAAAATTATTTTATAATTTGGGGCTCATATGCCTAAGAGATTTTTTCTTTTCCCAAATTCTTTGGATATTGTAGAGCAACCTGCCAACAGATGTAGCACTAGCGTACACTGTTGCCTAAAATTTATGCAAGGAGTTCATTAAAAATCCTTTTGTAAAAGTTATATACAAAAGTCTTAAAATCCTTCATTCAGATCTTCCTCACTCCAGTTCTTTGCAGGTGTAAAAATGAAATAATTAATAACAATTGATTAGGCAGTTATCAGGATGTGTGTGTTGCATGGCCACCTGTATATCTATATTACTACAACAAAACTAAAACACAATCTAACAATTAGGAAAGAAATAATTTAAACCCCATATTTTACAAAGATTCATAAATTTAGGTAATCTTGCAGACTTTTTCTTGTACAGCTGACTGGTCAAAATATTATCTTTCCTTAATACCATTCTGCTAGCTGAATAGGTCCAAAACATTCATTGCACACAGCCACAAGCTTAGCTATGGCTGCCATAGGAAGCTGCAATCCTGTGAGTACTGAGTTACTTACAGGGCCAAACTCGTCAAGAGGAGGTCAAAGTGACATCTCAAAGAAGCGGCTGACCATTAAAAATCGGTAGGTTATGCTAATTTCCAGAGATAAATTATACAAAAAAAGATAATTTAGACCGTAGATAGTGAATAGAAGTTAGATGATGCAAAGAAACTACCAACAGTGATAGGACTGAAAAACCCTTGCTGTTGAAACTACTTGGTTACACATCCTAGGTAAAGCAATGAAAATCATAAAATGTGCACGTTGTTAGCATCCAAAAAAGAACAAAATAGGGAATTACGCACATTGATGTACACGAAGCAAATTGTAAAACCTGCAGACACTCTGACAGTCCAGAGGATTTTATGTGCATTAGCCAATTGGACAGCATATCTTCCTATGTTTGGTAGAGGCAATTCATGGATAGCATAAATATTGCTTTTCAAAACACCTTATCTTTACATGTATAAAGAAAAGACTGACAGTTTTGATTTTATCTTAAATAACAGAAAGAAACAAACCTTTATAGAAATGCTTAGCTAGCATAAATTGCCATCATTTAGTTATCTATGACAAATTATGCCAGGTGAGATTGGAAGGATTCCAAAGATGACACTGCTCTCCGCATGATTTGACTTGAAGTCACAGTAGAGGTTATCATAGTAAAATGATGACATTTGAAAGGCCATGTTTTAACAAAAAATAAAGGAAAAGAGACATTTTAAAAATTACATTTAGGGGTAAAAAAAAAAACAATAAACATTTGATTCCGCATGAAACGGATTCCAAATTCACACAAACCACTACCAGTTACACTTTTTCATGTCTTATTTTTCCCCAGAAATTCTCTTTCTAAATGTGAGTTTTACAAAAAAACACAGTACCTTATGGCAGTCACCCATATTGCACTATAACCATTAAATCCAACACTTCTGCTAACACTTGTTTGCTGGGTTTTGTTACAGAAAGAAATATTACTTATAAACTATGAAGCACATAAACATGGGATGGCATAAGAACATTGCTACCTTCAATCCAAAGAACTCTGGCACTGAAATGTGTATTGGAAAATAAAGAAAGATTATAGAAATTCATGTGAGAATATATAGTAGCAACCGTTGTTGTAGAATAACTCTGAATTTCCATGAATAAAATGGACGCATGATTAAAATCAGGAGGAACTAGAGTGTCAACTCTTGATCTAGATACAGATCTTTTGAAACATTCAATGTTACAGTTTCGCAGTTTTTGTCAGGGAGCTGCAGAAGATAGATTTAAATTTTTCTCTGAATTTAGAGTTGGGATTTCTCTTTGGAGCTTGTCCTGACTTCCCCATAAATTATCTCTATATGTAGGATGGGTAACAAGCATTGCTGAATAAATGAGCTCCTTGAAAGTTCACACACTTCTAATGCTACAAAATGCTTCCCAAAACTTGGCTTAAAAAGAAGAAATAGAAAGAGAAAAGCAAGATCTAGTCTACCAAGAGTTTGAATATGGTCTTCAACATGATTTTCAGTAGATTCCTCAGCAACAAGCTGTTCACTGGTCTTCACTGGTCTTCATTTTCTAATTCATCTGAAGAATTATCCTCTGTACTGACACAATTTATTAACTGGAATTCTATGATTAGAAGAATGTGACAATGAAGATCCCCTACAAATCAACAAGGCTTTAAAAATGCAGCAATCATTTATGAAGTCTAGAGGGTCACTATATGATGTCTACTTTTCATAGAAAGCCAGGAAAGTTGAAGATTTATGGACTATTAGATCTCACCTCATATTGGGAAAAACTGATAAATAACCTGCTTTGCAATGGAATATATCAGCAGCTGTATACATGCAATCTGATGGTGAACCAGCAAAATTTTGCAAAATACAGAAACTTGGTCAACATAATTTCATACAATTATTTGTAAATGCTAACATAGAGAACCTAATTTTCTTGACTCTACTGTGAATTTATTTGTAAATTCTTGGAAGCAGGACTGTCTGCTCATCTGTCTTTGAATAAAGTCTAAAGTGATTTTTGTTTGGTTTGCAGTCATAATCACTGTATTAACAAGAATAAAACATTTCAAAACTTCTGTAATAATATTTTATAGAAATATTAGCAGAGGTGGCACCAGACTTAAGGTCTATATCCCAATCAAAAATAAGCATCTCCAAATTTCCAGTGTGTTTGAATATAAAGTGCAGACTAAAGCCTGTTCTTGACATAAAGGCAAATAAGGACGTAGTAATAGTTTTTGTTAAATTTTAAATAACTGGCCAAAAATTTTACTTCTGTAGTCCAGACCTATTGTTCAGAGTTAGAGAGGTTAAAAATGAGTGTACTAACCTTTGAAGTTACAACAGGCTTAGACACCTATTTCAAAAGAAGATAAACAGACTCCAGGGGTTTTTAACTCTACTTGAGGAAGCATATGTTCTTGTAAAATCATTGTTCATAACTCTGAAAACCTCTATACCACCTAAAATGTGTTGAGACACACAGTCGAAGGTATTCTCTTTAACTATTATATAGAAGGAACTAGACAAAAAAGAGGGAGAAAGATAATGAAGTTATGCCTGTGACTGCTTAATCTCTTCAGATTTGTAGTTGTACATCAATATACCTGTATGTAGGACATGAAAAAGTTCATGCACTGAATAAACTTCAGCTTAGACTTCAAAATCTACATCACCAGAAATTTTGACTTAATATTCCATGTAAGTACTCTGTGTGTTTTTGCTTTACTTAGGAGTATAAAATAATATTCACAATGTTTTCTAAATGAAATTGAAAAAAATAAGTAGTTTTTCTCCCTCTTTTTTTGCAACAGTAGTTTCCACAAGGAATGCTCATAACTGCCCGAAGGGAGGTATAGAAGAGCTTGAGAATCATGTCTGTTTTTTTTAGTTTTCAACTAGGGTCTGTCTACAGCAAAATTGACAGCTCCATTTGAAAGACCTACCCTGAACTGGAAAATTATCTGGTTTTCACACAGTTCTTTTGAATGTTATGAAATTACCGTCGGGTAAATAGCTGCCACTTAAAAAAACCTCTTATGGGATCTTGCTAACATGAACTAAAGTGAGATAGTTTCTGGCAAAATTAAACCTCTCCCACCTTTGGGCCAATGTTCTTGTCCAAATCGGATACATTAGTGTATTAAATGAATGTAAATGTTCATTGACAGATGGACTGAAATAGGGGAAAACTTTACTGTATCTTTAGGGATGAGAAAAATGTTACGAGATGGCCACAAAGTAATTAGGGATAGGACCATATTTCTGACAGCAGCAAAGAAAATGAAGAGCACTCATGTGTGCATGTCTATGTACCTCTGTGTGTGTATATGTTCTGGACCTGGAGTCTGAGTTAAAAATAGCCAAAATGGGAGGATGTCACAGGCAATCACAACTTCTGCTGACTCTGAGTCCTTCACATCCTGAGCCTCCTCTAGCTCCCCAAAAGCCTGACCTAGCACTGAGATTCCAAATCTTCTCTCAGACCCAAATCCAATGTTTTTCAGTTCTACTCCCAAACCCTAAAGTACCCCATTTTAGAAGAGTTACCTTTCTCCTCACTAATGTACCCTTCTACCCCAGTCTCCTTAAATGTATAAAACCTTAGCTTCTTTCTAAATTGACACTACTCTGACCAGAAGCGTATTAGGCAAAGCTCTGGAAGTAGGAAAGGAAAACATATCCAGGAACAGGCAGGTGGTTCTAGGCAAGGGACGGGAAAAATTGTAAAGTAGTTTAATCCAGTCAGTGTCTTCCCTCTGCTGTGATTCTTGCCGATATCAGGAGCCACGTCAGTAACACTATAAAACCAGTCAATGAAAATAAAATCTCTGGATGAGTGCCTTGCCCACAGAAAGCCCAGAAGCAGATTTAATATTGTGTGAATGCAGTATGGGAAGCACCCAAGCAGGATGCACGCAAGTATTCACGTAAGTATTCCTGTGCTCATCACCAGGAACACCATCAGGTTTCCAGCAGCTCCCTGCTAATGGAGGAGCTGTCAGGAAATTCCAGGGAAGGAAGGAGCATGGTCTAGAGATAGAAGCATGAGAAGGATTGGTGGGTCAGTACCAGAAGAGACGTCCTCTACCATTTTTCCATTCTTCACACCAGCAGCTCCTTCAGCCCTGCTACACACGAAAGCCTCGCAATTAGATTCAAAGGGATGTACCTAAAACCACAGTGATTCCACATGAATAACAAGGATCTGTGCTCCATGACTTTTCAGCTGTGGTCCCTAAGAGTCAAAGGGATTACTGCTGAGGAGTTTGAAAAAAGTAACTAAGAAATACATTTTCCATAGAGACAGCTCAGTATGGAATGGTCCAAAAGACTCCATATCTAAAGAAACCCTATGGCACTGGCAAGCTCCCAAGGTACTCAGAAGTCTTTGCCTAAAAGTTTCCAAGTGTTTCCAAAAGCTGCATCAAATTCCCAGCTGGGTGGGGAGCCAAGCGAAGCAAGGCCAGATGCGAGTGCATTAGCAGCTTCCTGCTGCTGTTGCTGTCCTCTCGTTTCCAGGCTCAGATGCATATGGATCATCTGGGTGCTTACAACACTATAATTCTATTAATTCTGGCCATTTGTACTGTTTTCAGGCTGCCACTGATGTGGCATGGGGAAGAAAAGGCTATTCCCTCTGCACCTATACTGTACTGGCCATTGCATAATAATATTTTACAATAGTATTACCAGTTTTCCACCAGTCACATGTTTCCTCTTCCAGACTGGCTGTTGTTTCAGGCATGACAGTGGGTCTGTAACTTTAGATGGAAAATGTGAAGCCTGAGCTCAAACACAATTGTAAGGCAAAAAAATGCTTTAGTATCATTTAGTATCATTCAATCATGATAAATTGCCAACACATACAGAATATAGATAGGGAGGTGATTTCTATACGACTCGCTCTCCCGGAGAGAAACCAAAAGCAAAGCTGTAGCAGACCTGGAAAAGAGATAGGGTAGACATAGTCTGAGTTCAGGTGAAATTAATTCAGATTAAGTTGTTAATGATTTTGTGCCTGGTGTGACAAAGTGTTCCTGTAATCTGATGATCATCTTTATTGGCTTGAATCATTTCAAAGAGAAAAGAGCATTAAGTCAGTGAGCTGCCAATGATAAAGCAAAGTATCTATTTGGCCACTTAAGTGAATACTGTAATCTTTAAAATGTCTTCCCATTTGAGTTTCCATCTTACTGAAGCCAGAAAACTTTGCTTTGTCACAGAAGACTTGTTCATACCTGCAAGGAAAAACAGACTGTGAGCAAAACTGAATGGAAATTCAGACAAGAAACCTGATTCGGACAACACCACTTTCACTGGATTCAGAAAATAGATCAAGACATTCAAAATAAGCTTCTGCCTTGCAGTGAGACAAATCTGCTGTCACTGTTGCTGTCATCAACTTGCCTGTATGTGTGACAAGCACTTCAAAGTGAGGTGCTGGAAGATCTTTTGTTTTGTCACTGCTTGCCAAACTGGCAGTGGTCAGAGCACATGTCAATGCACTTGAAGTTACAAAGAAATTACATGAAGTGTGGAAAGTACATCAAGGTTTACATAGACGGTGCACATTCAATGACAGGAAGTTTGCTTACTTGATAGGACACTTCTCCAAAGTATCTCATAATGACCGCTGGAAACATCATAGTAGTCACTTGGAAGATCTGGCAACCAAAATGAAAAGCATCCTTGATGATTTTATCAGAGCTTTACCACTAGAGTCGTGTTTATTTTCAGATCCATGTAATGAAACGATCAGCAAACATGTGAGTAATGTTGTCAAGAGCAAAGTACTTGCTTAGTGCTTTGAAATCCAAAAATGTCTTTCATGATGATCCATTTGAACATCATCTTGAAATCTAAGCATGGCTTTGCTGGATTTTTTTCTCTTTGGTTGTTTTCATGACTAAATTATTTTAGTTTACATTTGCAAGTAAAGAAACTAATGGCTTTGAATATGCATGCTAAAACTGAGATCACATAAAAAAAAATCAGTTTTGAATGTAAATAAGAGTTGCCCTTCGTCACTTTTTAGCTCATAGTGATATAGGAAGTGAGGCCCAGGAGCACTTCTTAGTGTTCAAACGTCATTTTCTCTAATACTGCCTTGAAATGAGCAAAGAGAGAGGTTAGATAAGAAACGGCAGTGCTGCTCTGGTTGCAACCTGGCTGCTACGGAGAAACAACAAACTACTTGAATTACCCAGCAAAGGTGACCTGGCGCTTGAATTCAACCAAGACCCTCTTACCTGGTTACAGTAAAAAAGGAAGAGAGAGAGGACCTGACTTGCAGAGAGTAGATTACTTTCCTGATGCCATTCACAGCTGTAGACTTTTGTGAAGTTGGTTTTCAGTGTGTTAGTGACAATACACTGTCATTATGAAATAGATGAAAAAAGAGCTCTCTCTCTAAATCTGCCATCCATCTTATCAAACCTTCACTTTCTCTCTGCCAAAAAGCAATCTCAACCATCTCAAATGTGAAGTACACAGAAGTGTATTGCTTTCTCCTTTGTTTTAACAGCCAGTTTAACCACCTCTAGTTAAAATACTTCATTACAGATACATTACCAATCAATTATGTTAATAATACTTCTCTGGATTCCATATGTCTACGGAATGACAAAACACTAGATGTTCAAAAAAGCTTTTGTCAGATGTAGAACTTATGCTGAAATAGATCCGCTTGTGTTGAAGGCTTCATTAAGAGAAGGACTTCTGATCAGTATCAAGGCTCACAAAGCTTCAGTGCAAACACTGTTTTTTCCAGCTTTTGGAGATTAAGCCATTGACCTTAATATATCCATCTAAGAAAATGATCTAGTTAGCCTCATCTCTACCTATTTTTACATTTTATTAATGTTTGAAAAAGCACACCAACACCTTCATGTGTAAAGCACCAGGGAAGGAGATGCGGCAAGAGGCAAGAGAAACAGGGAGCTGAAACAAAAGTCTTGGAGAATTTTCCAGTCTGGAACAGGATCTCATGATTCTCATCCCTTTCATTTGTTACCCCAATTTTTGTTATTTGCAGACTCCTAACTAATGAAAATATGAAGAAATATAATATTTTCCAAAGCTTAAATTAAAAACTTCTACTCTCTAGTCACTTAGGTTGTCATTTAATTCAAATCAACTGTAATTTTGAGGCAAAATATATTTTCTTCACATTTGGAAGCTTAATAAACCAGGTAATGACGGAAATATTCTGTCTCCTGCTTTAAATAAATTGTTAAGGAACAATGTTATCCTGAAACCTGAACACTCGAGTTAAACGGGAGAGCAAATTTCATTACGTGATCCATCTATTTATTTTAATCTGCTCATTCTTTGAAAAAATGAATGAGAATTTAAACACACACAGCAGTTTTACAAGGAGCAACTTTTTTTCTAATTACATATTCTTTACTTATTAATCAGTGCTACAATTTCCTGTGACATTTAACACAGACACAAGTTATTTTCATTCCAAAAGTTAGCAGTTCACTGTATCACTATACACATGGCACAAGCATTGCAAATGTAAACAAATGTAGGCGTCTGGGTTTTAACCGCTGCTCTCAGAGAAACGTCTTTTTTGATGTGGTATAACTTGCAATCACACTGAATGTCATCACAGCTTTTGAGAGTGGGCAAGTCTTCATGCAAACTTAATTTTTCACAGAAAAAAATCCTGGCATTTGTGCAAAAATAATGAAACCCATAAAAGAGGAAAAAGAGGAATGTAGCTAATAATCCTATTTATGTTCTTATGCACTACATTTCATTTACTAGAAATAGCATGACTAAATTCTAATAAATAAATATACTAATTGGTCATTGGAAATGCAAATTTCAACAACAATCTTTAATGCAGTATAATAAAACCCATTACAAGCACCAGCTTTGTAGATGCTTTGATTGTAAATAAGAGATTAGTTTTAAATTCAGATGTGCTGAACAGGTTGGCATAATTTCAGGTAGCAGTGGATTTAGGCTGCTTGCCAATCTGTGGGAAGAGCAGATATATTAATACCTGCACTGTTTCTGCTCTCATACATTCAGTCCGAGTATTTGCTATTTGCTACATTAAATCCTATTGAGTGGCAGACATAAATATGGTTTTTGTCTTCCAGTTTCTTGCAGATCACTTTTCTTAGTTTCAGTAGATTCTATGGGGCCATATTGTCTCAGAGCTTGTTTCATTTTCCATCATGTCCAAATAACCTGTCTTGATGACCACAGGATAAGACATCTTTTCTCTGAAAATTAAAAGCTAATGTGTCATTTCCCTTACAGCTGGGATACTGCAAACACGTGCCTTTGCCATCCTTCATTTTCTCTTTCTGTGGTATTGTCCATCCCAATTCATACAAAATCAATGACGAAATTTCGCCCTTGGCAAATCTGCAGTTAGTCTCAACTATCCTAGCTCCATGCCAGTTTACGTTGACTAAAGGTCTATTCTTTACCTGACATGACTTAAGTTACCACTGAGAAAGAATATATATGTGACATCACTTGAGTAGACAAAGATCTTGGTCCTGCACTATGCAAGACAGTAGAAGTTTTGGCCTCAGTGCCAGAGGGAGAAAATCAAAGACTTAATTTTGGATGGGGCCACAATGATATGATTTACAGTAACGTTCCTCACTAAGCTTTACTGGTTTTAAGACTTTTGTCCTTCTAGGCTGTATTTCCATGGCTCCAAACTCTTATCCAAGCCTCCATGGCAGAAGAGTATCTTACAGAGCTGTTAACAAAAAGTATCTTATTAGCCTGAACAGTGCTGCCCTGCTGACGGTTTATCAGATGGTACTAGAGCTCTTTGAGCTTTCCCAGCCTTGGCCCACCTGTCTCTCTAAAATGAAGAATTCAGCTGACACTTCGGTAAACATAATTGATGACTTTTGCAAGCCACAGCTTTCTGATTTTTTAAAGCACATGACAGCCTAAGCCCTAAATCACAATTGTATCTCTTTTATTCGTTTATATCTCAGCATTAAAAAAAAAAAATTGCAGCGGACTCAAAACCACTAGGCTATGTGGAGCTAATCAATGTGACCACATGTTGCTACTACTGGTTTCCTTTCCAATCCCCTCACCTTAATTATTGTCTCACATACCCACTTGTTGCATCCTGCCTTAAATTAATTGTAAATTCTTTGGTACTGGGAGTGTTTCCAGTTCTGCTTTAGCACACCCCCAAGCACAGCAGTCTGAGTAGGACCTGAGGGACTTCTGTAATAGGAATAATTAGTACTGAAATTGGGATGCTTTGGCCTGAAGGGGAAAATCCACAACAGGGAAATCGATTAAGGTGTCTAAAATGAAGTCAGTTTTCCTAAAAAAAGGCCTGAGCAGCATCTCTGAGTGATGATATAGCACAGCGACAGATCTTTTTGATATGCCAAGTAAGCACAGTACCTGAGGCAGACAACTTTGATATGCGCTGCAAACACTGTGGGTCAAGCCAGCCCTTTTTGTCTTTGGTAGCAGATAGCTACCTTCTTTACCTTGAATTTTCCCTCACATTCCTTGATGAAATACAAATTTCCTCAGGAATTTGCATGGCCAAGTCCCAGCAAAAGTCTGGGCACCTTGAGAAAATCACAGTATTTTTCCTCTCTCTACCTTGAAAGGACAGTAGCCCTTCCACGGCACCCTACATTGTGTAAGAAACACCCTTTTAGCAACACTTTGAGAATATCAGGGTTGTTTTTTCATAGGAAGGAGTGGTAAGTTTTAACTGGCTTGTGGTCAGCTTTGGTACCCATGGGATCCAAAGGACAGGCTCCAGTTTTACAGATCTTGGACATTTGTGTTTAATGCTTTTATCATAACCTAGTGCAGACTGATCAACACTCCTGCATTTTTTATAAACTGAATACTGTGTGAAGTGGTCATATAGTTCGGTTAATCATCTAGATCTCCCTGTGGGGCGTTTTTCATTCTACAGCATTGTCTTTAGCAATCCAAAGATCTTTATACAAATTTATCAATTATTTATGAAAAGAGTACTTAACTGTAGTACAACAGATCTGGAGACCAAAATACCTCACTCCTTACACTGCTGCTGCATTTGACTGCCAGCCTTGAATATGCTGAACTGTTATTAGTAAATTATCTTAATGATTGTTTTTAGCTAAAATAGTAATTTGCAAATTTCCTGAATACATGCACCCACAAAATTGCCGCGAGGTTTTACATTTTGATCTTTTATTTCTCATATCCTGTTGAATGCCCTACATAAATTATTCATTTCTAGCCCTGCTATGTCCCTTTCTCTTAGTTATGACTTGCTGATGCCAAAGAATAAGACATGATTCAGCCCTCCGGTGCATGAAGAGGGCCCACTGGGGCTGGCTTTAGTCCATTCCCTGTCATTGCAACCTGCTGGATTTGTGCAAACAATTTAGCTTTGGGGCAAAACCAGCTAGACTACGTATTTCTAAGGTAGTACGATATTAATGATCATAAAACACACTTCCCTACTCTGTCCCAAGAGACCTTTTCAAAGTTGTTTTATGAGAGACTAGGGAGATCTGTTAATGAGTGAAGTAATTGTTACCTGTGGGCACAGATTTAGAATGACTTCATGCTTCAGATTCCAAAAGCATAAGTGTCTTTGTTACAATCATGTTGTGTGCAGCAAACAAAAGGGATGCTCACAGAATCAGAGATATGGATGTTAGGCTGCACAATACATATCTTTTTAACATTCAGAAAAAAAAACACTCAGATAAACAGAAGATTTGGTATCATAAGCTCTTGTAACCAAAAAAAAAAAAAAAGATCAAAACAATAAGTAGAGCAATTTTCCATAAAATGAGCATGATGAAATCTACAACACGTTGCTTATTTACAAGCATACACAAAATTAAACTATATTTCCTGTTTAGTTTACACTATTAAACAAAGGCACAGTATCAGATCCTGATACCACTGTGCTAATTCAGGATGTGCTCACTTTTGTTTTATTTCCAATATTTAGTTCTTAATGTAATCTTGTGTGCTGATCTGGTATATTTATATAGTTACACACATATTCATGAGATGATATTATATAATTATGGTATAATCTATTTCAGTATAGCCTTTTTGCACAAGACCAGCAGTGTAAAAGAGACTTTAAAAACTCCAATGGCCACATGGCCATCTTGTGTGATGAACTCTTCAGTTCTTTGAGACTCCTTAAAGAGTGCATTAGTACCCCTGCTCCACCTCTGGGCAGACTAGAGGGCAGGGAGGGGTATGAGGGCTATTCGTATTCTCTATTTTCCACAGTCCTTAGGGGGCAAATAGAACTTCAAGGTGGTCTTGAAGCTGCTGTTACTCCAGGAGCCAGGTGATGCCCTGAACGTACTGAGCAGCTGTGAAGCACAGAAGTAGCTCAGAGGTACGTGAGCCAAGACCTGGTCCCCAAAGTTGCATAAAAGGAGGAAGAAAAGAGATTGGCTAGAATTCTTTCTTTCAGTTTAACTCTCCTCCGTGTTTGGGGTGTTCTACTGAAATGATGTGACTACCATGAAATGACGTGACACTTCTGACAAGCATATGTATGTACATGCATAGGAAAACTTTCTTTCCAGATTCCTCCCTTGTGGGTGTGAAAATGAGACATCTCTCATTGTCTGTGAGAACTTACATCACCACTCCACCCAAACTTCTCCACAATCCCACAAAGATCCATGGTCTGACGTTCTCCGTCACTGCACTCATCCCTTTCTCCACAGTTCAGTTGAACTTCTCACTCTCCAACAACTGCTCATTCCTGAAGGACCTCCATGTCAAGCACCCCAACTGCCTATGATCCTTTGGTCAAAATCAGTCTGTTCCTTTGTATCATCTCTCACCTTGTTACATTGGTACTGCATTATAATTTCTGAAAGCTCTGGAGATCGGCAGCTATGCAGCACTCTGTAGGTGAGAAGACTTGACATCTGCAGGAAACGTACTGTCTTCTCTACAAACATGTATTGTTTGTGTCCCCAGATTGTAAGCAGATACCATTTTATAACTTTTTTTCATGCCATTATGGGCCAATGCAACAGTTAAACATGTGCAATATGGCCAAGGCACTGAATCCACAGCGAAAGAGAAGATTCAGAGAGTGAATTCTTTCAAAGATATGACAAATGTTGTCTTCTCTGCTCCCACTTCCCCAAATCCCCCAACAGTCATGAGATGATGAAGGAAGGGGAAGGAAGCACCTGGCTTCATGCAGCCCACCATTGTGCCCCTCAGGAATTGCTTTTAGGGGCCTCTCCTCCTTTAGAAGAGAAACTCAAGTGTCTGCTTCTCAAGCAAGCAGAGGCCCTTGCACGGGAGCCAGGCAGACTCCAGCAAACTGAGTGGGGAAATGGGTATTTGCACAGCAGAAAACCATTTTTTTGCAAGTCATTTTCTCTATTCTCTTTTAGCTTCACTTCAGCTGCTTGTGGATCTATAATCATCCCTCCTCAAGAGCCAGTTTTATCTTCTGGTGGCTTGAATAGTTTACTCATTATTCGAAAGTCATTATGGTGGGTTTCATCACCTTCAGGCACATATGGCCATTACACTCCTTCTGGGGTATCCAGTGGGCAGAACACAAGGAGATGAGTCAGGAAAGAAAAGCTCTTATTTCAGACTAAATGCCTTCAGAAGTTAGTGACGATGATCAAAAAAGGTTTAAAAAATAACGGTAAGTGTCACAGCTTAAGGTTCATTATAGAATACATTAAAAGGGCTGAAGAGCTCTGGGTACCTTCTTGCAAGTACTTAGTGGTTACGGTAGTCAGGACAGGTAGGGAGGTCGTTTAAAGTGTAGTCTAATGCAACCAAAAAAAAAAAAATTCTCTTCACAAAGGAAACATGACTAAAATAACACCCAGAAAACTGATACAGTGGGTATCAGAATCTCACCCAAAGCAGCAAGAAAGGTGATTACCCGATCCATGTTATACAGGAAACACACGGTCTAAATTGTGCTTTTCGATAGAGCTCAACTCCTCTGTGAGATTCTACCCCAACAGTTGCATTTTGCTGCTTTATGTATTTCTGATGAGTTAATGCAAGACGAGGTCAAGGCTGGTTTATGGCAAGGCATGCGACAAACATAAAAGGTTTTCTCAGTGTTCTTGAATACAAAATACACACTCAGTTGATGCATCCTTGGTGTAAAGCCACTGAAATCACGTATTGTGCAATAAATCACTTTGATTTTACAACGTACAGTCGTGCAACTGATATTCAATTGACCTAAACTGGATCTCATCTAACTAGCTATTTCACTTTCTAGAATATTTCCCTTCCTCAGATAGTATTTCTTACTTTTGTTGTGAAGTTTGCATTTTATACCAAAAAAAAAATCAAGGAAAGAGATACCCCAGCTCCAGCTGGGTCTCATGTATCTGTTTACCAAAAACGTGAAATTATGCAAACCTTGATAAAACTGCTCCTGTGGTTGTGTTTTGGAATCTTCAGAAATGCAGAATACAGTGAGCACTTGGACAAGACTTGCAATTCTTTTAAAGGAGAACCACCACCTATACTACAAGACAATTTTTAAAGCATTTTCATTTCTGAAGTCATAGATTATCACGTATGTGCTTTTGTAAACCCTATAATTCATTTAGCTGCAGCTTGAGTACCTAAATAGGATAAAAATCTAACTTTACTTTTTCCATCTTTTTATTTTATATTCTTTGTTTTGGATTTATATCGCAACCACTTGTTTCAAATAGGAATGAAACTTTTTTTTTCTACTGAAAGGTATGAATTCCTGAATGGCAATTTAGCATGGACACTTCAGGGAAACACTGCATGACTTTTCATATGATTTACATTAACCTTTCATTAAAAATGACTGTGATTTGGATCCTACTGCATAAAAACAGAAGAAAGTAAATTATAGTCTCCAGAAACTGGAGCCTTTTTTATCTAACTGGAAAGACTAAGAATTGCATTATTATTTGAACTTTTCTCCCTCCTTTTCATAGGTTAAGAATACTAAGGTAGCTGTTGGGAGTAACAGGAAAAAGCTGGACATCTGTATCAGTTTGGAGAGGTGGAGTCATAGGGACTGAGCTGGTCAGGGGCCCTCTCTGCTCACATCTAATAAAATATCCAAGATTCTAGTGGGAGAAAGGGTAAGTTTTAGAGCTGATCCACTTCAACCAGTTTGCCCATTAGCCTGCGTACAATCAGGAGTATGGGGCTAGAAGATACGTTCTTGCCTGTTGGACTCAACACCAACATCACTGGCTAAAATCTACAATATTCTCATGCAGAAATCCAGAGTAAATAGGGGTATTGGTCCCTGCTGGCCTTAAAACCTATGAATATATGTCCAATATAGCCACTTCCAAATGAAGTTCATCTACCATGTAATTTTCAGAGAGACCGGAGCCATGGCAAGGGTGGGACAAGAATAGCATCAAATAAAGGCAAATATTCCTGAAATCTACATGCTATTATTTCTGCCCAGAAAAAGGGTCTGCAGGTCCAGGATGGTGGTAGTGGGAAAGAACATCTGGCGGCTGGAAGGTAACCAGAAATAAGGAACATATGGAAAAGGGGCTGTGGAGAGGCGGGGATGGGGTTGTTTCCAATACCCTGTATCATAATGCCTAACCCCAGATTTAGTAGGGGCCACTGAGTGGGTTTGTGTGGTTGCCAGTGCTTTGCGTAGCATTATTGTTGCTTTGTTTTGTTTCTAAGGAGAATTACAATCTGTTACTATATTAAATACGGTTTTTTGTACATGTGTAGAGATGCATGTGTTTCTGTTCCACTTTAAGGCATGGTTTTCAGCTTCAGAAATAATTTTCAGATTCAGAGAAGGGTGGAAGAAGGAAATGTGAATTGTTTGTCTACATTATCTGGGAACTACATGACTTGCTGCTTCCTAGGGAAAGCTCTATAATTTGATTGTAGATCTTTATTTAAATGTGGGAGAGAGTCTAAAGGGGACCTGACACTTCCACTGTAAAAACTCAGATAATGCAGACTTCAGGAGTTTAGAGTTCAAGGTATTTACATATTGATGTTTTCCAGCACTGGTGCAAGCAATCTAACAGCACAGGATTTGCTACCAAACGACTGTTTGGTTTGGGTTGGGGGTTTTTCAACTCTCATTTAAGTGTGAATTCCTAGATATCTGAATTTACAAAGGCAGGTCCACTGGATTTCCATTTGCATATTTTTGGCAGCAGTCCACCTCATTAATGCAGGAAAGAATCAGCCAATATTACAAGAAAAACACATATGACACTCAAGGGAATTAGAAATATACTGTTAATTTGATGGACTGTTAATAGGCCCCTTAATGTCACCAGTTTTTCCTAGCAGTTGTCTGCAATGTTTATTTCTTGTTGAACCAACAAAATCCTGGTTCATATTATAGACATGAGCTCCTCGATGATGATGGCTCTTTAAGAGAGATGTGTTCTCCAGCAGGTTTTCGCCATTTAGTACTCCTCTTCCTTTTAATCAAAGAAAAGTCTGTAAGTCAAAGGAGGGAGGAAATCAAACTCTAACTTAAATCTCTCATGTAAAAGTAGATATTACTTTTGAATGATGCCTCCTGAGAAACTTTTCATTGACCTCTAAAGCAGAAAGGCTGCAATGGAGCGGTTATCAGGTTTAACTTTTGTGACCCACAGCTGAAATCATTGTAGACTAGTGGCTAGAGGGAGATTAAATTCAGAATGTCCTGTAAGCTGAAAGAAATATGAATCTAAGCAGTGCTCTTTAAGAAGCATTAAAGACTGTGTATAGAAACTTAAAATTCCTCTGCATTAAGTTACTTGGTATTCCTTTGCCGTTCCTTGCAGATTTATAAAGGACTGCACCATTATTTTCGACCTTTTACTGCTTAGGGCCAGGAGGTTACAAGTTTTGCTCTAATAATTACCTATCAGTCTAACAAAGTAACCTTAATTAGTGGGATTTTTTTCATACCGTATGTAGGAATGGGGCATGGTGTGAACACATGTTATTATGATTTAACACCTTACTCAGATCTCATGTATATCCTTTGTCTCTGCTGTCACCACTGTAATTAGGCAGCAGAGGTGCAGTATATTCGGATTTTTGTCAATACCTGCCCAAAGCTTTAAATGCATGTGTGATAGAAATGAAGGCTAATATGCTATGAAAAGCTATAATGACCGTTGGAGACAACTGAGCTCCATTTAGCTCACTGTTGTGAGCTCGCTCTGGTGCATATGCTTTGTTCATGTAATCGCTCTGGTTTCATCAAGATGGATTATTACTTAGAAAGACTGGGGTTTTTTCCCTTTCATTTTAGTGCAAATCTGTCTTATCTTTCCTCAAAGATGAAAATTCCTGACTTTTGATTAGAGCAGGTTCAGGAGTGCTGCAGACAACACTAGTATCTCGTAGTCTGTGGATTTTCAGTTCAATTTGCACTGATTAATCAAATTCATTATGTATAAATCCCAAGCAGGCAATACCATGTATCTCTGTACCATGCTTCCCTCCCTCTCTCTGTACCTCCAGTCCACCAGGACTTGAGAAAACATCTTCTTACTGAACACTAGGGAGAATGTTTTCCATCTTTCCCTGTCCCTACACACCGAGATCACATACACCTAGTTATTTTGTGTAAAGGTCATAGGAAAAACTGACATTAATCTGTGTGACTAAGTATTGCTAGAAATACTCATTAGATAAAAGATTGGTTGGCACTCAGTTTCCTAAAATGTTCCAGTTCCTTCCCATTTGTTTCCTGTCTAGCAGTGAGATCTCAGTCTCCAGAGAGTTTCTCCTCCCGATCCCAAGAGCAAAATTTATTAACTCAGGGATTAAAATCCATGCTGTATGATATAGGTAACTAATCACAACTAACCACATAACTCAGACCTTGACTATCAAATAATTTCAGTGAAATCTTTTCACCAAAAAACAGAAAGCAGTAGAACAGCTCTTGTGAAGAAAATGAGATTTTTTTTTAAAGTCTGCCAAGAGACAGTCAGAAAGCAGGAAAAAGGCAAATTTCACTGAATAAGTTATTTATTGTAAATAACATGATGTCACCTGCTTTCTTCATCAAACATATATTCTTCACCTTTATTATATGAGCAACCTGCTCTTATTATCATTTGCACTTTTCCCTCAGTGTATTATTTGGAACGATCAACAACACTTTACAATTGCTGCAAGAGTAAATAACTTACTTCTAAGGATCCCCATTGCAATTTTTGCTGTGATAAAAGAGCACTTGTGCCCAGTGAAATTTGTGAGCTGCCAGTTTCTAAAAGAACTTCTCTTATCTCTTACTTTTTTTCACAACCTCATGGGAAATCTTCCTCCAAGCCACCCTAGGATATAGTTCATTAAAGCTGCATACGTGGTGAAAAACCATCTGGGAGGGAAGGGTTGCTGTCTCAACACATAGTGAGAGAATGGATGCAGAATACACAACATGTGTATGGTGGGGGAGGGATGTAAAAGCATGAAAGTGGCATATGGGAATGCAATCTAAATACTGGAAAAATACAAATTATTACAAAGGCATACATTAGGCTTTAAAATTAAGTTGAACAATTCCTCCCATTAAAGTCCACAGCACTTGTTGAAAGTAAAGTAGTAATTAATATGAACTAGAGTACATATTTTGCAAATAAGCCAAGAAATCACCTAAAGTAGGTAGCTAAAAGTAGACACCTAGATTCAAGTGAATTGTCTAACTTTTCTTCACAATTAAGGGGGGCGGGGGGGGGGGAAGGCACTGCAAAGGCAATTCATCCTATGAAAGAAATCTAAAACAATCATATGAATTGCACCTTATTCTTCACTGTTGACCGTAATAGTCACGTAGGAGTCCAGACTCCATCCAGACAAATAGCTCAGATGAAGATGTCTGTATTTCAAGCAACTAAAACTAAGTGAGAGAAACTTTTGCCCCATGTATGCGCATGTTGCATCAAACTTAGAGGAGAAATAAGCAAGAGGGAATAAACAAAACTTTGTGTTGATAAGAGACACATCCTCATATAACTCTCCGTAGTTTTCATTTTTGTGATACAATAATTGTGCTGCTCAGTAGCTGACTGAAAAAGTGAAAACTCTTGATACTGTGAATTATCTTTTAACGTAATTAAAATTTGTACTTGTTAACAAAGTTTCAGGATTTATTAAATGCTTCTTTAGTTCTGTATTTCAGTTATAATATGTAGCATAAAAATATTAAAAGCCATCTATCCCAGAGGTATATGTCATCCTTTACTAGTGAATAAGAGTCAATGTTCCGTAAATATCTACTTTACACGTTTTTGTCTAATGAAAACACAGTGAGAATCTCTCATTAGGTTAATATGTCAATATAGCCAACTTACATAATCAGGATAGTTTAACAAAATAAATGTGTCAACATACATACCTTACGTTTAAAACACAGCTAAGAAAAGAAACACTGGAGTTTAAAATTCTAAGGCAATAAACCATCTCTGAAGGTAGATACGCAAGATGATTTCTTTTTTTCTGCTGGTTCTTGTGCAAGTCGCAATGTATTTGTTTTCCCCAGTAGGTTTTCTTGCCAGAAAGGAAGATACGTGGCTAAAAAAACCACACAGAGAGAAAGACTTTCACAGATTTACTCCTTTACAAGTCATCTGTATGTAACAGGGCTTTAAGAACATTTTCATTTTTATGTACATTTCCATAGTATCCACCAATACAATATCTCAATACTGTGCACAAACTAATGTACGCCTAGGCATGGCTCCATTCTTACTCTGATTTCTACCAGTGCAACATTGACTTCAATGTGCTTATTTCAGATTTTCACTGAAGGAACTGAAATTGGAGGCAGACTTCTCTTTAAGCAGCACTCTGCATTATGTAGTTCAGCAGAATTTACTCAGTTTCTATTAGCACTCATTCAAAGTTGGCCACAAGTGTCAAACGAATCTCCCGTTTATAGAAATCAAGGTACTTAATTAAAATCTTACCAATAAAAAAGGGATTTTCCATTGTGTGGTTTGAAGTCCAGATACTTAATCCTACTTAAAAATAACAAGTACTCACGCTTTTAAATAAAGAAGTGCCCTTTTTATTTTATTTTCAATAGTGTGTGAACAGTAAGCTCCCTATGGTTTTAACCATTGAATTCTTATAATTTAAATGTTTCTGAACTTCTGGCAAATGTTCATATTTGGTTTTGACTTTGAATTTTATTATGTCATTTTAAACTGTGAAGTTCCCTAGAGCCTTGTCCGGATAGGGAAGTTTCCTTTAGAAATCGCGTTTTCGTCAGGATTAACAAAAGAAAGTGGGCTGTATTTTTTTTTAACCAGTGTTGAGGAATATCTAATATGCCAAGTCCCTTGAACCAGTAGTTCAGGGTCAAATCCAAAGGGTTTGATACTGCTTTTCTATCTGACCATCCAAAGCAAATGATGAGTTAGAGGATGTGTAATGATGATTTAAACTCTGTGTAACAGCAGCTACCTAGCATTACAGAGATTCTCTCCTCTACAGACTTCAGGGTTTTACAAAGGGAATCTACATCTCATGCCCTAATTTGACAGGTGGAGAAATCAAGGTATGGAGGATGGGGTGAAATGTGTCTCAGGTGATCCAGCAGGACAGTGGCAAGTCTCTGTGAAGCACGCAGTGCTACATCCAGTAGGTCAAGCTGCCTGAAAAATAAATTATCAGGGCCTCAGACTCCACAGCTCCCTTTCAGGAAGCAGACAAAACACTGAAAAATCAATCCTGCATGTGGAAGACACATATTTTGAATCAACACATCTTTTTGACCAGCGGGAGCTCCAAATGCAGAAAGACCAGCACAATGCTGTGTTATAACAATTACACCATTCATTTCCAAACTGACATCCATGAGCGTGCTCACTGCGTTTCTTGAGGCGCTATAGCAACTTATGAAACGATCGGGAAAGTATTTATTTAGATATTGTTTAAACAGGACCATCTGGGAATTCTTTTTAATATAAGCAGAAACTAATAGAGAACTTATCCATTTGGAGGGATACTGTGCAGGGACTGGTGTGCGTGCTTACGTGTTCAAATTAAATTGCCTTTTTGCTTGTTCTGCGTACAGGGCAAGTTATGAATCATTGCCTTTGAATCATTTTATCTACAATTTGAGATCATTTTGCTGTGCTGGATTACTCTGGACAAAGTGGTTTTAATCATTGCAGAAGTGCGGGTGGAGCCGCAGAAGGCATCTCAGGAGTCTCGTAATATTTGTCTTCTTGCATCTGAAGGTGAAACAAAACTATGAGGTTCCTCTTTGTAGAGAACCTCCTCCTTTCCGGAAATCACCATAGGTTTTGGCAGAATTAGATGCCATTTGGCAGGCTTTTTGAGGGGTTGAGAATCGCCAGGCCTTCATTTGCCAGGGGAGAAAACTCATCCAAAGCTTAAAAGAGTCAATTGAGAGTGTTCCCATGGATTCAGTGAGCTTTAAAGCAAGCCAAGGTCAAAGATGGTGCACCTTAACAAAGCATTTCTAAGCAACAAGCATGACTTCATACCTGCAACACCCCATAGAAGCCGGTTTGGCTACATTTGGTTAGATTCAAAAGACTGGCAGGAACCACTGAGGTGTCCTGGCCGTTCTCTCTTGGGGGTGTTTTGGTTTTTAGAATCATCTGGACATTTCACCTGACATGTGAACAGGAACACACTTACAGCTGAGTATGGTTATAGGGACCTCAGATGTTTGTGCAGCCCTTGATTTCACCTGCTCTCTTTCTGGGACGCAGCATAATAAAAGGCTAAAGCTACAGCTGCTGAGGTCCGATGAAGAATGCTGGGAGCCAGGCTGTGCTACCAAGGGATTCATGCACTGGATGCTCTCTGGATCTGTCTGGATTGGGGCCATATGGCCATGTATTGCATGGTCATCTACAACAGCCAGCACTGGTCTCAGTGACTCACATGAGCTCTTCTAGACCCGTTTATTCTTCTACTGATACACAGACCTAGTCAAAATGGACACTAGGATATCTCTGCCCTAGTGAACTCTGTTACCTATGTTACCTCTGTTACCTATGTAAGTATGAGAATGTAAGTAAGAGAATGATGCTCTGTATACCATCCTCCAAAGCCTCGTCAACAGCATAGAATAGACAACAGTATGATGTGTGTCTCAAAGAAACAAACTTTTAGAGGTATGATTTAAGGGCTTTGAAGATGTCCAGTCTTATTTACCACTGAGATATTTGTTCAATTTTTACATATTCTCATGACTAGAGCAGTTAGCATATCACAGCTCAAAACACTGTTCATCCCCTATAGTTCCTTTCCTGAGTTCGACATGCTGCACTAAGCTAGAGATTTAACTAAAACAAAAGCTATGAGAATCCTTGTCAACTATCCAGAATATAAGCACCTAAATACAGTGCCTGTTTTCAGTTTCCTTTTAAATGGATGGACAGTTGTCCCCGGGGATCACTGGACTTCTGTAAGGTTCTGAGCCTTGTAAAAATGCTTAACTTTCCTGAAATTGCACAGCATTAAACCCAAGAGTCAATGTTAAAGTCACTTTCACCTCCTATCTGTAAACCAAGCTGTGTGCAGTATTCTTAGTCTAGAAGTTACTCCGAGAGGAGTCTATTTACAACAGACATAACGCAAACCATAACCACCATTCAGTTGATAGGATCAAAACTGCAAATATAAGAATATCTGTGGTGCTCTTATGGTAATTATTATCCACTTTCTCTAGTTTTCTCCAGAGATTTGAGACTTGTTTGTTGCAACAGATATATCTATTATTAATCTTCAGGTAGTTAGGAGAATAATTTGCAACATTCATTAACAAGTATCACCTTATGGATTACTAAAAAGCATCTATGCTTTTGCTAATGAGCCCCAGTAGTGCAATACTTTACATATTTTATAGATGGACAATTATGTGATGCTTTATTTTTACAGTCAATCTGAAAATAAATTGTTTCGGACATAAAGATGGATAGTTAACAGGAGAGTAGTTAGCACTGGGGAATCCTGCCTCCTGAGCTGCTGAGTTATAACTGTTAAAAGATGACACATTTCCAAAGCATTCTTTTATTATTTCTAAAATCCTGCAGCCCACAAAAAATGCCTGTTATTCACACTTAGGATAAATCATAATAAATGCAAAGAAAAAGAAGCCAGGGAGTTTCTGAACTAAACTGTTTCTCCATGGAATATTTTGTTACTTTGATCTTAAACAGCTTCCATCTAAAAATAATACAGATATTTAACACTTGCCCATTTAAGGTGATAATAAAATCTGTATTACATCAGTAAGTAGCTGACGAAACCATTCAGGTCTCAAAAAATGGTAGCATTTAGTATTAAACATACATTCACACGAATTGTTTACCTCCATGAAGACAAGACATTCCCCAATTTACATAAGCGAAGAATTTACCCATTTTGCCTCACATTCACCCAGGAAAAAATATTTGCTTCAGTTCCAAGGTGTCCTTGAGAAACAACACGCTGTTCTTTTACTTCCCCTATTATGCTAATTTTCTCACTTCTCCCTTTTGTCTTTGTTCTCTTTTAAAATATCAGTAAAGCAAATCCATCACAAGTGGTGGCAGTTCAGGCGTCTAGCCCTGGCCTGCCTGTATGTCTCAGCACAGCTCTGGAGGGACCACCTTGAGGCATATGGGAATAATTCACTCTCGATGCCCATTAAATCTTTAGCCTTCCCTTTGAGACTGCAACAAGGGTGCCAATTAATGTCAATTGTCGTGGTGGTTTATGTGACTGGGACACCTGCCCACGAGGAACTGAACAGAGAACACCAGCTGAGATGGTGCAGCACTTGTTTATGATGCTCCAGTATATAAATAATTTCATAAGTGATGAAGCAGCATTGACTCATCACAAATTTCATTCGTTACCAACACAAGTGGGATGGGAGCTGGAGTTTGACCGGAGGGGAAGGCTCTGTAGCACAGCTCGGTTCTGTTGCGGTCTTTTCCTCTTTCCATGACCTCTCTCTTGCAGCAGAGCTAACATTCTCTATTTTCTTCTTTGCACACTGACAAGAATCAATGCTTCATTGACAGCTGCTGCTTATACAACTTTGCAGTCCAGCAGGTATAGACCAAGCCTGTGAAAAAGAAAAAGAAGAAAAAAAAAGACCTCTATTCTGTGTAAAACCAGCTAAAAAACAAGTTCTGCAAAAAGTGAAACATCTGGCTTTTTGCCTCAAGCTTGTTAGGCTTTCATGATAACAAGGGAAAATTATTTAGACTGAAACATCCTTAAAAAATTCTTACTGCCCATCACTACCCCATATAGCAAGGAGTAGGTGATGCCCTTCCCATCACCATAGATTAGCCCTTCTACGCACTGCAGAATTACGTTTTTTAGAAAAAAGCACCCCAAGTCAGCAAGGCCAGCCCATTTCCATGGCAGGGCACCAAAACCCTGCAGCAACTCAGCAGCAAGCTGGTGGTTAACACCATCCACAGTGCCTTGAGAAACAAGATGTTGAACCTTTCCTGCTCAGCCTGCTAAAGGCTCCGGCCGATGGAGAGGTACTTGTGTAGGGTAACACCACAGTTCTAGTTGCAATGTGAGGGGAAAAGGTAGAAATTGTTTTCATTTCTTAAATTAAGGTAGTGTAACACTTAAGAGATGCACAAGATATTGTCAAAGTTCTCACATTCCTTGGTCCAGAAACTAGACTGCCCACCCAGACATTATCTACTCTGGCAGGATAACAGAAAGGAAAAATTAACAGGGTTTCGTAGGATATACCCATCTTTCTGTCCCTTCCTGACCTTCTGGGGGCTATATTGGAAGACTGAGTCCACAAGCACTAAAACTATAGATCAGATTAAAAAATTAATCACAACGTATTTGAAGGACAGGAGTATATTTAAAATGGATTTTGACAAGTATGTAATGGTGTGGGGTTTTTTTCCCTCAGGACACATTTGTGATATTTGTGAAATGAGTAGCCGTGTCTGTAAGACAAAAAGTCTCGATGTCCGTAATGTCATCTACGTGTCTCTGAGTGCACCAGGTTCCTTAGCTGAGCACATCAAATCCCACAGCAGAATTGTATCGGGCAGGCTGAAATTGATCTTCAGAGCACAGGCTCCTCTCCTCACCTTGGTCTCCACTCGCTTGAATAGTAGCCATGAGAAGGGCAGAGTGGAATCACGATGGTTAGATAAAAAAAACTGTGAGACCAAATCGTACCTTTGATTATATGAATGAAACTGGGACTACTGGAGTGAAGGAGAGAAAATCTGAACTAATGTGTGCATCTCACAGGACCCTCAGACTGGGGGTCAAACCCAGAGATGGTATTGTCATCCAGATCAGCATTTCCATGGGATGTGGGGGATGGAGTTTCCCATTGGTGTCACTGTGTTATGCTCCATCATCCAAGAATGACAAGAGAAAACTGAAGCCAATTTGCTGGCACAAAGGACTGTTATAAATAGTTCTAAAAAACTGCTTATAAGATCTCACAACTCCCTTTCTTGCCCAGTATTTACTTTTACCTGTTAGCAAGGCCTATAAAAAAATCTTTCAGAACTTCTTATAGAAGATAGGCACCGGTTCCAATGTCATAGTCTCATTCTGACCTCAGAAAATGAATTGATCTTAGAAAAATTTCCC
>NW_009631713.1:148987-156239 GCF_000690535.1 Cariama cristata
ACATTTTTAACTACACTCAACTTTTTGTCCTTAGACATCGCATAGCAGTGCTGTAGGAGGTTAGATTTGCAGAATTCGTTTCCGCCAAAACCCAAGTGGATTTCAGCAGTAGAGAAAATGGTCTCATAACTGCGTAGATTAAGAGAATACTTTGGTATCCCTTGGCCAGAAGCGTAAGTCACTATGCATATCTGGCACTGTGTAAAGAAGGCGTGTAGTCTACACGGTGTTTCCAAATACCTCCACTTTTTGGATTGTCTGACTCTGAACTATTTTTTACAAACCTTTCACCATTTAAATTTTTTTTCTATTAAAACATTTTCTTTTTCCATGAAAAATACATTCTTTGTGACTGGCAGTAGGATTTTTTTGTCTTCCCCTTTACTAGCTGTTACTTTTTTCATTGTTCCTGAAGCCTTTTTGTTTGTTTGTTTGCTTGCTTTGTCATCAAGTATTATTTGAAAAAGAAATCAGCAAAGTGGAAAAAAAAAAAAAAAAAAGAGGGAACTAACTATTTCATTAAAAATGTGAAATGTCTGTTGGAAATCTCACTTAGGCTTTCAGAAAAGCAAAACATTTTGACCAACTCTGGTATCAATAGATAATACATGTTTATGTATGCGTGCGTGTGTTTGTATAACATTTGAGATCGCAATTTATTTGAGAAGTGAGTTCGCAAATGAAATGCCACTCATATCCATTTCTCTTCAAATCTCGTTTCTTTATGGAATAACTGTTGTGCCAGATGCAGGTTATTTAAGTAGTGTTTGTTCTATACCTGCACAAAAGCAGTCTAGAAATATTCTACGAGTTATCAATTATCATAATTTCCCATTCTTCAAATGTTTCTTAGCTTACTAAAAAGAGAGCAGAGCGTTAGTCAGAAAACATCTCCTGTGAGCTTCCACTCTCCCCAGCTCCCCGTGTTGTATCACTAGCCGTACCCTGTGACGACTGGGAATAACTGCCCACATCTTAACCTTGGGTTTCAAAAGTCCATCTTTTGGCAGTAGACAGCTAATTTTGGGGGTAAATATGGCAAAATAATCTAGTCGGTTTATGAGTGGAAGGACTAATGAACCTTGTGCTTCCTCCAGCCAGGCTTGTGCACCCTGTCCTGCCTACAGACCACGCTTAAGTTTCCCTTTCTGTCTCCTATGTTTATATATTCCCCCTTTCTTTTTCCCAGATGTAATCACGCACTGATTTTCACTGGAATAATATTTGGTCTCATTCCTTGATTTTCAGTGGAGCCTCTGTTAAAATTAATTGGTCCCTCGGGACTAACATTTGTCAATATTGCCAATAACCTGTTACATACAGAAGCGGATTCTGCCCACCCAGGGGAATAATTAGAGAGAAAATTCAGTGAGGAAACTTCTTGGAGGCTTTTTTACTCTTTTCCTCACTGGCCTGGGCTTTACTAGGAAATTGGCCTATAGTCCTGACATACTGATGAACTGATTTGTATGACTGAATGGCTGTGGCCGAGTATTTGAACTCATTGCCAAAGAGTTCAGTGAGATCTTATATCATGCCCCAGTATGAGATGGACAATTTTCTCCTTTTCTTCCAATATGTCCAGCTATTTCTCAGTTACATTCTGATTTTAAACTGGCCCCATCACCTCGGAATCTGAATCACCCATCTGCCAGTAAACTATGGAAACTGCAGAGTGGTAATGCCACCCTGCAATTAGTTGTACAATATAATCAGTATTTTCCAGGATTTCTGAGTCATGTCTTTCCAACATTCTGCAGTGAGAATTGTAGAGGTGTTTCAGGCTTAGGCGTCCATGGGAATGAGATTCCTGTTGTGAGAAGCTCCTAAAAACATTAAAGACTGTTCAGAGCAAAATTAAATTACAGTGAGATATTACTATGCTGGATTTGAGAACCGATGCTGGATTGCACACATAAAGGCACGTAATAGTACACACTGGAATAAAGAAGAATAAAAAGAAACTTCTGAATATTAAACTTTGATTGTAAGTATGTCAAGGCAATGTCTTTATCTTCTTATAAATTTAGATGTCATCAAACCCCTAAAAAAGCACGGAATAAATATTAAAAATCAGAGATTTTTATTATATCTCCCATCCCTCCAGATCTTTCCCATGCATAGTGCAAAGTTAAGGGTTGAACTCATCTGCTATGCAGGTGCATCCCTCCTTTGACAAACAGTAGAATTTCCCTGGGATCAGAAAACTGCAGGCAACATAGAGAAGTTTTCATCCAAGCTTCCATTTTCTTATCCCTTTGATGTCAGACACAGTAAATTAAAATGGCTATCCAAACATTCACTTCTACTTGATAGGGATGTTCATTTGCCACCCCAGCACAGCCAAACGTTAGACAGATCCCGCGGAGCTGTGCGAGGGATGGCAGAGACATACGCTCATGTTTATTCTGTACCAAGCGCCGTGTGATCGTCTGAGTGCTGAACACGGCACATTTACTGATGCGTAACCAGAGTTTTTCTCATTTAGCCAATTGCCCTGCACTCTGGCTGTGGGTGTGTAATTTGCATAATCATTGCCCAGGTACAGCGCAGTGTGTGCATCCCCCTGCTCTGGCAATCAGCCACCGCTCACCCAATCAGGGATTTGCATAATCCCTTTGCAGCTCTTTCCCAGCAGCTTCACTCTGGATATGCAAATCCCTCCATTCTCGTTGGCTGCTGCAATTCCTCTGTGCCGATTGGTTTCTCTACTGCTTCATTTTTCAGATGTTTTCCAGCAATAAAGACATTTCTTTTGCTCCTGATGCCCTTTTCCATGAAAAGAAGAGAGAAACCACACTGAAAGCTCCACACAGATTGGTCTCTCCAGTAACTTCCTCTTCCATTCCCTTTTGATCTTCCCTGTCCCACCATCCCACTCAGAGCAAGGCTCCCAGGCACCCTGTCCTGGTTATGGTTCCACCAGGAGATCCGTGTTCTGATTTCCACTCACGCTTTGCAAGATGACAGGTACAGCCAGGCCAAGTCCTTTGGGAAAGGGAAAGGGAAAAGAGAGGAAGCAGGAGGAACACAGAAGAGTTTATGAATGATTAGATCACCTCCAGGAATACAGATCCCAATTACCTTAATGTACTTGATCTAGATAATTTCCACTGCTATTTCTGGCTTTTCTGATCTTGGGCCATTGAGTCTAATGTGTTTTAAGTGTAATGCAATATATAAAAGCAGCTAACATGAGCTCCACAATACCAGTGTCCCTCATGTATCCCATTTAGTATCACTGTATGTCACACAGCTATGAAACTTAAGAGGTAAAATCCTGACTTCAG
Source organism: Cariama cristata (assembly GCF_000690535.1). NCBI lineage: Eukaryota > Metazoa > Chordata > Aves > Cariamiformes > Cariamidae > Cariama > Cariama cristata. The sequence goes on from NW_009631713.1 coordinate 152,278, forward strand.
TGAGGTCAGTGAACAGTAGAAGCACATTGCATGAAAGCAGTAGATAAGTGTGGTTGATGTTCCCTTCAAATCATTTTAAATGAGTGTATTTAACTCCATTTGCTTTTAATGTGTTGTACCAATGCACAAGAAAATCACATATAATGAGTGCATGATGAATCATCAGTCTCAGAAATAAGGTTGATTACCAACACCAACATTATCATAATGTTGAGGTCACGGCTTCAATCTGGAAAAAGTATTTCAAACCTCAAGATAACTACTTTGTTTTGAAAAAAACAAATGGTATTAACTTTGACTGCTAATGCAGTAAAAGGTGCTCCCAGTCTGACTTCTGAGATCATAGGCTATTTGTGATATACAACACCTTTTCCAAGACCTTTCAAGGAAATAACCTTAGGAATGATGTATGGCACAGACTAAGAGTCTAAGAAGAGTCTTTTGCTGACCAGTCAAATAGTTGTGCACTCAGATTCCCCACATTTTATGATGCCATAGAATACCATAATCCATAAATCTCTGGTAAATACCTACTTATCTCTAAAGCACCTACACACATTGTTGACAAAGTTTTTGTAGAACTGTAAATTCTTACTAGCTACAGGTATTTTAATGTTTCTGCAGCTCAGATATTTACTGATCTGCCCTAGGAAGAAATACGCTTAAGGCAAAATTTTTACTTTATTACTGTCTGTAATAGGCAGATATTTTTCTTGCAAGGGATTTCCTGCAATAAATACCATTGTCATTCTTACGACTGAAGCTGTTGCCTTGAAACACCTTGTCCTGAAATACTGCCTTTCCAAGCCATTATTATATAATTACCACAGCTTTTGACCTAGTTACACAAAACATAAAGAACGCTGTTCTGTTCTTTTCAGTATTCCCAAGGAAAGGACAAAAAAGAAATATTTAGTTTTCGGGTGAAAAGGGGTTAACTTAGAAACACCAGGAGACAGGCGCAAAACCCCTTTGAGTTGTGTCTGAGGCCGTGTGTACTTTGTAGCCTCAGTGAACACTCATGTTAGCAATGGCAAGCAATTGCAAAAAACACAGTAGAAATGATCCAAGGACCATTAAACCCATTAGACCACAGGGTGACAAAGGAATTGCTTGAAGTGATACTGGGGTGTCACAGGCTGACGAGACACTTTGTACTGCCTGTGAGCTCCGGTGTCACACACAACAGAGGTGGGTTGAGAGGGTGGGCTCAACAAGACCACTGCCTTCCATTGTCAGCTGGTATACGGTGCTGAAGGGGCAGAAGCAGAACTATCCACCAGAGCAGATCTTTCCTATTGGATTTGTGAAAACACAAGCAAAACAGTGGAAAAGGAAGGTTCAGTGGGGACAGTCTAGCCCGAAACAGCAGCCACATTCAGCCACTTTTAGGTATGCCCAAAGCAGTACGTGCGGTCCTTGTCCAGATGCTCAGGATAAACAATTCTGCTCCCCAGCACAGAGTTATCCAAACCCAAGTGCTTAAAATGCCTTCTGCGTAGAGGACTAGGGTTGACATCATAGAATCATAGAATCATTATGGTTGGAAGAGACCTCAAAAATCATCAAGTCCAACATCGTCACAGGGAGGCCTGAAATATTCTCCCCCAGTCAAACAGAAGCATACTGCTGAAAAAATTACTTTAATTTGTCCTTTGAAAAATCAAAAATTTGCTGTGAAGTCAGGAAAGTGTACCAGACAAAACCCATTCTTTGACCAGTCTGAACTGTTGTTCTCTTTCCCCATTGCATCTTTGCCCCATTACATTAGACAATTCTAATATAAACTTGAGAATACTACATTGTTATTATGCAAAATGCAAAAATGTCTTATTAGTAGCCCAGATCTCGTTGCAGTTGTCTAGCTTAATTTGGTTTTCCAAAAATTTCTTTTTTTTTCCCCTCTGAATTGTGATCTTGCCTTACACGCAATGAAATGTTTGCTTTCGTATTGGAGCGCTGCAGTTTCATGTTGGTAAGTACGAGAACCCATGCTCTTTAAACTGCCGTTGCTCTTAATAAAGGTCTCCATGACTGACAAGTCCCTACTTCATGCCTCTTTATTTTACCCATGGGAGATAGTTAAGCTGTATTGTTTGATTTGTATACATTGATGTTCTGATAGCACTGGCCACTTCTATTTCAGTTGGAGTGGAAATACATTCCTTGTTGTCTCCTTATCAAACATTTGTTAGGTAATTTTTATGTCCACTCAGAATCTCTTATTTTCTAACTGCTTAAACACTGCTCTAATTTTTTGTCATTTTCTAATCTTCTGTAGTCTTCTGAGTGTAGGAAGAAAAATAACTCCCTTATTTATGTCTGATTCTCCCTTAGCTTGCCCAGTTCTTCCAAAAATGTCTCTGTATAATTACCATGCTGTTAAACCACCTATCCAGAATTCCTTAGAAATTTACTTCTTATCTCCCTTGGAAGTAAATCACAGTTTAATCACCTGCCAAAGCTGGTATTAAGTGTCCAATTAAAAAACAAACCTTTGCGGCTTATCACTATATGTGGTAAGGAACAGGTGTGTTTTTAGGTGAGTCCTGGGCCAATTTCTCTTGAATTATCTGGTAGGACTCCCACTGGCTTCAGAGGGTGTGGAATGAGGCAGATGGTGAAGGATTTGTTTGGGGTAAGGACCTGATGGATGTCTTCTGAGCCTGAAGAACTCCCCCAAGGCTCATTGAAGGCTGCAGGTCCAAAATTCCTAAGGATCTGGCCCTATTACATTCCACAGCCATACAGCTGTGATTTTGCACATTAAGCAGAACTGGGAAGAAACATCATTAGGAGAAGCTGCTGGAATAGCTGGGGAATCATTGAGGGACATATCCTAATTGAATGACTTCGTCATTAGCCCAGGCTTTCTAGCCCTGTTTTGAGATGGTGAACAGCTGTCACTCCAGCACCCAGAGATGATGGTACTGCCATTGCCTGGCTGACGAATTTGGCGTGAAGTTTGTTCTGGTTGCACCATTATGGTTCTCCCTTTATTCATGAATACAAAGTCAAACCAATTTTGTGCAAATTACACCAAGAAATTGTTCCAAGAAAGCGTTCAGCCCACGTTGTTGAGCATTTAGGTGGGTTTATGCTGGAAAGCTGCTGATGTCTCCCGTCACTCTACAGGAAATGTCGAGGACTGCAGGAGAGCAAAGGGAAATCAATGCAATAGCAAAGTCCCAGCTCGAGCTATAGCATACCTGGAGTGCTGTGCCAGGGCAAAAAGGGTAACGGTTGTATTTGCCTTGCCCTTACCTGCTCATGCTTTAAACCTGATCCCTACCTGGCACAGCAGAGCTGCACCAGTTCTTTTTCTGGGAATCTCTGTGTCTGGGGAGGTAACCAGCTGGATTTACTCTTTATTGAGCAGTAAGTATTCCACCACCATGCACAAAGAGAGACTATTTACCTTACATTTGTGCTGTCCTATTTGTGTGTGGTGGTGAATTCACAGACAAAGCTAAGAGCAGCATCTCTTGTAAGTCCTTCCTGACCACAAACACCAGTCCAGTCGGCTTCAGCATCACATCTCAATTGTTCTTAGTGATACTAACAATCAAGCCTATCTCCAAAGACTCTCCTCTGTTCCTGCACACTGTATTTCTGTGGTGCTGAATAATGCACTGCACCCACTCTTGTCTTCAGTTATCTTCATTCTTTAATCTTTCCTGCGATCTTCACAGATGACAAATGATAAAAGGTAGTTTTTCGATATCCATAAATGATGTCATTCCATAAACAGGCCATTTTGTCATAAGATAGTGCAAAAGATATTCATACTTAGTAAATGTCCTAAAGGTATGTCAAGGCACAGAGACTGTGACTGAATGGAAAGTTTAAATTCTTCTGATTCATTTCGCTATTACAATGTACAAAGCCCTTTCCAGTGGGTGTTGTTGCAAATGGATACGTCTGGGTCAGATCTTGAAGACCCTGCCTAAGGAAAACTCCTG
>NW_009631713.1:156270-159053 GCF_000690535.1 Cariama cristata
TGAACTCAAGCCCTGGGTGAGAAGTGAAGTCAGACCCTCAAAGTCTGTTCAAATAAATCAGGGCTGATTATCTGTGAGTGGTGAAATCGCCGTTTTTGCACAATGATATGTACACATTTGGCTGTTCGAGTTTTTTGTAGTTACATTCATTTCAGTCATCTTGTTAAATGAAAAACAGATGCCACCATCAAGTATTAAAGCTCACAAAGATGGATTTTCACATTTCTTTTAGTGAGTGTTTTTATCAATAATACACATGAAAAGGGCCTGGGAAGTTTTATTACATTAATTTAGCCACCATAAATCAGCACAGAATACAAAACTCATTTAAATTACCACCTTAGGGCCAACATAGGAATGATGAAGTGTTATGTTCCAACCCTTACCACGGATTTGGTGACAATCCTCTTTCTAAACGTTGGTGAAGTGATCACGAGGGAGTTAGGAGCAATGGACGTTTTTGACGGTTTCATTCTGCTCATCCCGAACAGACAGGAAAGCAAAGGCAGACCTGGTGCAAAAGCAGCTCACTGGTGGGGGTGTGTTACCAGGGCCAGGGCTGAGGAGAAGAGCTGTGACCGCTGCACGCTACACAATGTTTGCTCAGCTTTAGTGCACTCACGCCTTTGCCTGGGAAAGACATCCATTTCCCAGCTGGTGCGTCATCCTCTGGAGGAGTCATGGTGCAAAAAAAGGATCTGAACTGCTGGAGGCAAGCCAGAAGGAAGGACACAACCCCTGGGTGAGTGTGCGTCACTGGTCCTCCCCACCACAGTGCATCTGCAGGCAGGGTGGGAGCTACTGCAGCCCCTGGCTACAAAGGTAGGACTCTTTGGTTCACGCAATAGTAGCCAGTGCTTTTAGCTCTAAAGTCTTGACAACCCTGGTGCAGTCCCTGCTCTGTTAGCCAAGTCAGCAGCGGCCACAGATGCTTTCCTAATCCAACCACAGCTTGCATCCCGCATCTCAGCCCTGCTTTACAGGAATCCCATTTGGCTGTGTAATTGCTGCCATCCTCGGACAATTGTATAAATTCCTCTTGTGAATTAATAATAATAATAAATAATGTTAACTGTTGTTGGGATTTTTTACCATTATTAATTGCTTGCTCCGTCAGTCCTTTGACCTTCCTACGGAGATGGCCAAAGTAGAAAATTGTTGTTTTGTTTGAATACTGTCATACGTCTCCTAAAGCCAGTATTGAGACCACCAGTTTGTTCCAGAGAGGACATGTTCAATAACTATCAGATGATCATGAGCAACTGGTTTACGGAGTCAAATTAGTGGTCTAGAAGTGAAAGGATTTAATTTTTTGTTTGCTTTTTTAATCTCAGCGCCAATCCTCAGGGCCAGAGTTATCCCATTTTTGTCTCTCCATCAAGCCGTGGTTATACTGATTCGTCAAGACGGTTTGAAATTCTTTTCCCTCGTCCTTTGAGACCAGAGGCTTCTTTGTTCTTTAATATTTTCCTCTCCTCAGTATATTTTAGGACAGTTCTCTAACCCTGTCTTGTTAAACCTAATTGGACAGGACCTTAATCGAGGTGACTACATCAAATGTCATGTTCCTTCTCTTCTCTGACCAGTGCTGTACCCACTTCCAGGAGCTATTCTTCTGGAGAAACTGTTTCTTAGGAAGTATAAATGTTTGGAAAACAAATTAGCTCCAAATGTGACTAGCCACTCACCCATAAGTCATGATTTGCCTATTTTCCCATGCTTTGTTTCTTGTACCAGTCAAAGGAAATCTAAAAACAAAATAGATTAAATGTTTTCGCAACATAGCATCAAAGGCTGTAATTTTGTCCATTCACATAATTTAAACAAGATCAGACTAAATGAATACTTGGAAGGGACCCATCCTAAACTCACAGGAAACCTAAGTATTTCAGGAACCAATGGCGTCTGCCTAAGATAGGCAGTTAGTGCTGAAGCAATGCCACAGTGTGGTTTTCAGACAAAATTGTGAAAAATCAATCCGTTTGAACAGACACGGTCAAAATGAGGGAACATTTTGTATGCGAGAGTTATGGTTTTGGTTAGAAGAAGTGAGATTCGTTGACTACAACATATCTTTTCAAAACACTTTGAAGTGTGGACGTGGTGCTTTCCAACCACCGAACGTTGTTCACGTACTTTTTTTTTTCCCACTGGCTCTTCTTTTGACTGAAATGCAAAGCTAGTTTCTTGATCCCATGATACCTTTCGAAGTATTAAGTACACAGCTGAAGAAATATGTGCCATGAACTATTTAGGCAGTGAAAACAAGCCAATTTTTCTGCTTGTGAATTCTCAGCAGCATGTCGCTTCTACAAATATGGAAGCTTACAAATCCGAACGCTTTGCTCATTTACTATGCTGAGAAGGAAAGACAAGAATCCTTTGATTTAAAACAAGAATAAGGCAGGACTTGAGGGCTTCCCCAAGCCTTTCTGATGATGCTCAAAGCCCTCAGTGACACTCTGTCCACCTCTTGTGCTGGGGACAGTACCAAAGACACCAGGTCTTCTCCACGGTTGCTCAAGCCCAGCAAGTCTTGGTAGGTCACAGGGCTGTATTCAATTAGTGTGAGAGCAAGACAGAGAGACAACTGCAAGCTCCTTCTCATGTCTAACAGGCTCATCAAATCAAATATGTTACATCCGTTGCACTGGAGCCCTGGTGGGCTATTACGTCATCCAGAAGGAAAAATATTCACATTTGGATCATCCAGATGCAAACCCAGGAGCTTATTAGTGAAATTGTGTTTGAAGACGTTGAATCACATTCAGTTACCTCTTCCG
>NW_009631713.1:159084-163151 GCF_000690535.1 Cariama cristata
TTGCCCAGTTGCGTATCATACAGCTTCAGCCTTGAGGTACTCCACTTAAATGCCTTTGCACTGCTCATGAAAACATCAATTGCTCTGTGACGGTGAAATAAATATTTAATTGCATTTCAGTAATATATTTTTCTCCAAAATAATTCTTTAAAACACTTACAGATAAACCCATTGCCATTTAAACTGTGTATAAAACATGAGTTTTTAGTCAGGGTGAAATTCTGGCCCCAATGAAATCAATGGGAGTTTTGCCATTGACTTCAGTGGGCCAAGATTTCTCCCTTGATGCACATGATATATTTTTCCTGACATTTAGTATGATGAAACAGCCCTGGTTCTGATTAGCCCAGGGTATAAATAGTATCAGTCAACTAGAGCAAAATTCAAATCAAACCTCAGGCATCTCTGCTGATGGCGCTTTGTTTCGGAGTGCTGTGTGCTAGCGAAGAGATCCAAATGGCTATTTGGAGTCAAGGACTTCGTCTGAATCTCTTTCTGTGGATTTGCGTTTAACCGTAAATCAAGGCACAGGGAGCAAAGGGTTAGTAATCATGGAGGCATCTATTCATATGTCTTGTGACATACATTTTTCCAGCGTGAATTCTTCGTTAAAAGAACCCTTGATGTCTCACAGCTTGTTACCAAATTGGGCCTTGACTCTTCATATAATTTAGATGTGTTTAAAATATGCTTCTCAGAAAAAGCTGCCTCCACATTTATGAAAACTATATACAACAATATTAGGAAGAAATCTGCCACTTGTTTTGACAAGTTTTATTTTTTATTATCTTATGAATGAGCATACAAATATACTTTAACCTGTTGCTTTCTGTTTGAATCAGCGGTACTGCAGGAGGAGAGCAACACAGCTTGTCTTCTGAGACCATTCAATAAATTGCTTGCACATTGCACAGCAGAGAAAAATATTTCTAATCTTTCCCTGAAATTTTTTACACAAAAGGAGAAAAAAAATGGGATGGCGTCATCAGAAAGCAAAACTAATGGAGAGACAGTGGCAGGGATGAATAGATGTTAAATCTAAAGGGAATCATTGCAATCATGTCATTTACTTTACGGAGTTAATCCATAGTTTCTAGGGCCTAATTGCATAGTTTCCCTGGCCCACTCAACGCCGTCAGTAGGGCATCTTTTGGGCGGCTCCAGCACTGACGGGAACTCGGCAGCCGGAGGGAGAGCGGCATTCCAGCAGTGGGGAGGCGGTGGAGCTGCCCCATCGCACCGCTCGCCTCTCCCCGACTCCCCCTTATCGCCACCGCTTCATTATCTGCCTCTGCAACATATGTGGGGCTGAGATATTTCGTGAGACATGATAGAGAATAAGGACCTGTTATTTGCCTGCTATTCAGGCAAAACTCCCACTGGCATCTATGAGCCCTTAAATAGTACAGTATGTTGCAAGTGGAATTGTTTATTGTGTTCAGTTAGAGCCGGCTACAGCCAGCTCTCCCTACTGACTCAACTACACGAAAACTCGCCCTCCTGTCATCCCACACTGCAACGCTCACTGGGCCCAGTTCTGTTTCCACTTAAGTGCTGGAATAAATGGAGTCAAGACAGCTCCACCATCTCCTTCTTCTGAACCCCAGCGCTCTTGAAAAGCAACAAGAGTGCCTGGAAGATGGAGACAGCGGGTCAGACTCTGCATTGGTGCAAACGGCAGTGTGATTTACACCGCCCCGTGAGCAAGGGGTGACCCCACCGCCTAGGATCTGCTTTTACTGCAGCTCATCACTCTAAAAACCAGCACCTCAAAACGATGGAGTAGCTCGAAGTTAATATTGGCAGCAGGATTTGATCCCTGTTGGGCCAAACAGATATATTGTCCCCTACTCCTCTGCTTTGTGCTCCAGTAGCATCCAGGCGCAGCCCCTCGCTGCACATTTATCCCCAGACATCTGCAAACATCTGACAGTGGCTGCAATTAGGACTTGCAGGTATTGTTGCAATTTACTTGGCTTTATAAATTCTCCTTGCAGCCTTATTCACACATACCACTTGGGAATGCTGCATGCAGCAGGATGTATTCTCGTTTTAGCAGTGTTAAAATTCATCTGGTATCTCTTTCTTGCTAAGTGCAGGTAGATACACACTCTTGAGTGAATAGGATATGCTCCGCTTGTGAAGTGTAGAAGCAGGTCAATAGACAACTTTCAAAAGGAACCATTTAGGATAATTAAGCAGCACATACACACCAGCAAGAGTTTATTTTGTATTGGAAGGCATGTGGTTAGGGAAACAATAGCAGTTTTTTCCCTGGAGAATGTTAATTAAATTGAACACCCTGGAAAACTGAACTATTCTTACCACAAATCTATAAATCAAACTGTTCTGTTTGCTTAATATAATGCTTTGCTATTCTAGTCACACTGAAGTGGGCCAGCCGCACAATGCCAAGATATTTGCATGATGAGCACATTAGAAACACTGATTGACTATAGATCTTACGGATGTAAGGCCAAACCCCTATCTCATTTACTCCAGAATAACTAAGATCAAAATCTGGCCCACGCTGTTCAGATTAGTACATAAATAACATGAAAGGTTTGTGAGCTCTCTAGCAGATGCATTATGTACTCGTTATTTGTTCTGTAGAAGTTCCTGGCAGCCCCAGTAACAGAGCAGGACTTCGCCGTGCTAGGTGCTGTACAAATACAGAGCAAAAGGATTTGACTTTCTGTTTTGCCAAACTAGCTTGAAGATACCTGTGAGCAGATAGTCATCTCCCCTACCTGTCTCACCTGAATGAGAGAGCATCACTCTCTGCCAGAGGGTACCAGAGGGCAGGTGTTAGCAGGGTGGTCTAGCTGGTCCCCTCTGCTCAGAGGCTGAAGGGGCTCTTCTCATTAAGAGCTATTCTGACTCTAAAGCTCATATTCCCTGTTTTTATAGCCTGGGGTAAAATTTTCAGCTGGTATAAACCGAATTTCCCAACCAGACTGAGGCTGGCAGTTGGGGATTTGGCCAGCTCAGTAGCAGTCCCTGAGAGCATCACCCCCAGCAGAGCTCAGTGCCATGGTGGGACTTCAGCTGCCACTCAGATCTGTATCACAGGCCGCATCGAAATACACTACACACATAGGGGCCAGTGCCCAGTTTCTCCTCTTTGCAATACTCTGGCTTGATCCAGAACCTGGTAAAATATTTTCATGTTTTCTTGAGTGAGCTGTGACTCAGGTTCCTACGGAAAACCCTTGTCTTTCCCATTACACACAGTTGTTACTCATTGAAGGAAAGTTCATTTTAGTTCCAGTCTGCCAACTTGCTATCTACGTCTCGCTTAGATGCTAAATAGAGTTTAAGGAAGGAAGGAAAAGATCAGAAAATTTAGGTTCTGAAAGGAGCTTTGCGTGTGCTGAGGAAATGAGTTTAATTGCTGTGTGTTCTGCAAAAGCAGTGCACATGAGTGTGTCCCTGAGACAGTGGCAAGCTTTGGGAACGGTCATGTACAGAGAAACGAAGGAGCCACACCAACCTTCTCATGGCAAATCACTGGCTGTACAAATCAGCAGCAGATCAGTATCTCTGGAAGAGGTTCTCCTTAAATGGAAATGATCCAAAAGATGCGTAATGGGTAACGGTCTTTGTGGTACACAGATCTTCTGAGACATGTAGGGATCACAGAGTCTGTATCAGTCAGCAGCACAAAAATAAAGAGACCTAGGCTCAAAGAGCCGTAGGAATGTAGAATCAGGAGGGCATACTTGCACCCTGAACACCTTAAACTCACCAGTGGCATGTCTGCTGTGCCTTTAGCTGCAAGGGCGCTCGCTATAAGTTCACCTGCATGGCATCCCAGCAGTGCATGTAAAGGCTTCTGGCACCAGTCATGACACAAGGCAGCTTCATTTATCACAGTGTGTAGGTCCTGTTCATTGAAAAATAAAAAAGGTGACTTCTTCCATCAGTCTCAGCATGACAGCTAAAAGCTTTGCACAAATTTCTGCATCCTTTTCCAAGCAAAGCTCCCTTGCTGCCTTTCAATCATACCTCGTCCCTGGGCCAGAAGTGGAAAGGTTTCCAATGTTTCCATTCGGAATGTGCTCCAT
>NW_009631713.1:163182-165576 GCF_000690535.1 Cariama cristata
AGCAATCTTACCTTGAATTAGTAACTCTGCAGCGACAATGGATACACAGGAAAAGACAGATATTTTGTGTCACCCTAAAGAACTAAGAAAAAGTGTCAGTGGGGAACAAGAGCTGTAAATATGTGCACTGCTCTTTCACAATTTACTGATCTTCATTTGTAAGATAAAATGTAAAACCTTTATTTTAGAGCATTTAGATTTACTGGTCCTTAGTGTATACCCCAAATATGCTACATATACCCACTGGAATGGTTTAGCTGCTACTGGATTGCAGTTATTTCTTGTAAAAAAAGACAGTTCTTCAGCATTTAAATAGTATCACGAGATGCACATAGCTGGAACTTTCAGAAACTTGTAATTTAGTCTTTTTAAGGGAGTTATTTTTAATTCTGTCATGTATTAATGTTTTGGGCTTTCTCACAAGATTCACAAAAATACATTATATTAAGGGAAAGGTCTGGTATAAATCACAGTTGTTCAGCCAGCCATCAGTCACATTACAGGAAAAAATGAACACTTCTTTCATTCTCGCGTTTGACCCCTCCGACATTGTATTGTCCCTACTAATGAGCGAACGTTTTTGCTGATTTGTTATATGTAGCAAATATAGAAGCAATGAAACCCATCTGTGTAATTTATTCATTGATTTGGACTCGAATCCAAGTGTGTTCTGAGTAGCTCTTGTCTGTGTGCATGTGTGTGAGAGAGAGAGAGTAGCTCATCAGCAATGAAAAAGTCTTAAACTTACCTGCTTGAAATATTTATGAATAATGGAAAATACCCTGAATCTCCTTGCGTGCGACCCAGCAGCCATTTCGGAAATGGTTTGCTCTTGAGTAAGGGCCACCGGTCTCAGCCCTGTATTTGTGGTAAGATCACAAGATGATTTTTTAGGGAGGACTCCTGATAATCCTTTCAGTTTAAAAAAAAAAAAAAAAAAATCAAGGAAGGCTGAAAAGTTGCAAGAAAATAAAGCAAACTCAAACACGCTTTATGGCCCACTGAAAAAACACATCGTGATGGTAGTTCTGCGAGTCCCATCTGAATACCACTTTCTGTAAAACAATTCTAATTTGGGGGGGAGTTGTGGTTTCTACCCTGAGCTCTTCAAAACACCGCTGATTGCAAGTCACCTGTTAAAAATCTGTTTTCCTTTAAGCTACGCAAGGGCCTATCTCTTCTTTCAAACACCAAGTAACCTTGTGAAGGAATTGTTTTTAAACAGTTGGTTTCGGCCTGTTTAAGTTTCTTTTTTACACTTCCAGCCACTGTGGATGTTTGGTCCGGGATCCAAGGGTTGTACAAAGCCTTCCACCCAAACAGTCCCGCCTGCGGGAGCGGGACAACAACTCCTTCCATGCTTTATTATGAATGAAGGAGGGAGGTTTATGTAAGCCAAGTTTCTGGAAGGGTGAAGGCCTGCATGTACCTTCCAAACTTTCCGATCACACAGCAGCTTTCTGGCCGGGAAGTGCAAAGGCAGAGCTGCTGAATGGTGCTCCCTGCTCTGCAGAGACCCTCTGGTTCGTCCTTCCAACAGTCTGGTGCCAAACTTTATGTGATCCAAATAAAGGAAGGGAAGAAAACCATGCAAAAATCCTGGGAGAACAAATTAAACCACGGACGATATATTACACTCGGCAAACGGAGTAACAGTCTAATTGCAGAGAGATGAGGTTCCCCCAGAAGCCCTTCTTTCTTGACAAGTTGAACATTAACAGGCTGACCAGGTCTGAGATAAGTCAAAGATTTTTTTCTCCATTCCGCATCCTTTTTTTTTTTTTTTTTTTCCCCTGGCTGTGCTGGTGGCAACAGATTAACAGGTCACCGGGCTGGGTCTGAGAATTGCTGCCAATTACCTCGTCTCTGCTTGTTACACTACTGTCTAATGGCATCATTTAACATGCACTTTTCTCCCAACACCCCAGCTGGTGACACCCAATAAAAAGTGTGATTGATAGATAAGTCTGCCTGTGTACATCCAGGGTAGGGATGTAGAATCAGGCAAAACCCCCTCATCGTTTCAGGGGTAAATGTTCTTTCCCCTTCCTTTTAGCTTCTTCCCCATCCAGACAGCGTGACCAGGAGCCTGCAAAGACTGCTTGCTGCGAGGGGAGTGGTGAAGCCCTCCGGCCATCCAGCCTGCTCGGCCAGGGAGGGAGGGGAGAAGCCCCGAGGGAAGCGGCCCCGACCCGGCGGCTCCCTCCCGCACCGGCTGCGAGTCGCGGAGTTTGAGCCTCTGCTCTTCCCCCTCAGACAGCAATTACGGCCAGAAACATCTGAATCAACACAGCATCATTTACTTAAAGAATTGACGGCCCTTCCACTTGAACCGGTTTAAATTAGCCGACGCCACATTCTTTTCCTCCTGTGTGTTTTGTTTTCTGCCTTTTT
>NW_009631714.1:0-631 GCF_000690535.1 Cariama cristata
TCATAGAATCAATTAGGTTGGAAAAGACCCTAGAGATCATAAAAAAAAGATAATAGAGTCCAACTGTAAACCTAATAGTGCTAAGTCCACCACTAAACCATGTCCCTAAGCACCCCATATACACGTCTTTTACACACCTTCAGGGATGGTCACCCAACCACTTCCCTGGGCAGCTTGTGCCAATCTTTGACAATCCTTTCGGTGAAGAATTTTTTCCTAATATCCAATATAAACCTCCCCTCGTGCAACCTGATGTTGTTTCCTCTCATCCTATCACTTCTTATTTGGGAGAAGAGACCGACACCCACCTCGCTACAACCTCCTTTCAGGTAGTTGTAGAGAGCGGTAAGGTCTCCCCTCAGCCTCCTCTTCTCCAGACTAAACAACCCCAGCTGCCTCAGCTGCTCGCCGTCAGACTTGTGCTCTAGGCACAGTTTCACAGCTTCACCAGCTTCATTGCTCTTCTTTGGATGCTCTCCAGCACCTCAATGTCTTTTTTGTAGTGAGGGGCCCAAAACTGAACACAGTATCTGAGGTGCGGTCTCACCAGCGCAGAGTACAAAGGGATGATCACTTCCCTAGTCCTGCTGGCCATGCTGTTTCTGATACAGGCCAGGATGCTGTTGGCCTT
>NW_009631714.1:766-5211 GCF_000690535.1 Cariama cristata
GACCCAAGTGCAGGACCCAGTGCTTAGCTGAATCTCACACAGTTAGTCACGGCCCATTGATCCAGCCTGTCCAGATCCCTCTGCAGAGCCTTCCCACCCTCCAGCAGATCAACACTCTCACCCAACTTAGTGTCATCTGCAACCTTACTGAGAGTGCAATTGATCCTCTCATCCAGATCACTGGTAAAGACATTAAACAAAGAAACAGTTTGCTATTTTAAATAATTGCATTGTATCAAGCAAAATCAAAATCAATGGGGACCAGTGGGAAAGTTATTTTTAAAAATAGTTTTTCTAAATTCATAACTTTTAAACACAGTATGGTTAAGGATCTTCACTAACCTAAGTGGATAAAGTCTAGTCTTTGGTGTTTTCTAGAGAGACTAGCCAGCAGATAGATTGCAAGAAAATATGTGTGGTTAGGAAGGTCCTGCCACAGCTTTTCTTAGATTAAGTGAGATTTCAGAGTTGATGGAAATAAAATGTTTTTTTCTGGACTAAAGCAAAGAAGACACTGGCAGTATATTAACTCTTATGTTACCTTGTAACAACTGTAGAATGACTAATTGAGGGAGAGATAGGAGGTCGTAGAGGGTGGTTCTCCCTCCTCTTCAAGGTGAAAAAAAAATGCAGACACTTCCACTTTTCTGTAAGTATTTTTCGGTGGTTTAGATTATGTATGTTGCACTTCCTGGTACACTTTTGTGGAGTAGCAAGGCTTATGGAATTGAGAGTAGTGTGACAATAAATCTTCATGGGTCTTTGCAAATGCTTTCATCTAAAAGACAATCAAATAAAAAGAACTATAATGAGACTAGTTCTGTTGCCTTATCTTTCGCATGTATGTCATGGTTTAACCCCAGCAGGCAACTAAGCACTATGCAGCTGCTTGCTCACTGCCCCCTTCCAGTGGGATGAGGGTGAGAATCGGAGAGTAAACTTGAGAAAACGTGGGTTGAGATAAAGACAGTTTAATAGGTAAAGCAAAAGAGCCATGCACGCAAGCAAAGCAAAACAAGGAATTCATTCGCTACTTCCCATCAGCCATCTCGGGGAAAGCAGGGCTCCATCACACGTAACGGTGACTTGGGAAGACAAAATGTCTTAAATCATAACTCCGAATGTCCCCCCTTCCTTCTTCTTCCCCCCAGCTTTATATACTGAGCATGACACCATACAGTATGGGATATCCCTTTGGTCAGCTGGGGTCAGCTGTCCCAGCTGTGCCCCCTCCCAACTTCTAGTGCACCTCAGCCCACTCGCTGCTGGGATGGGGTAAGGAGCAGAAAAGGCTCTGACTCTGTGTAAGCCCTACTCAGCAATAGCTAAAACATCCCTGTATTATCAACACTGTTTTCAGCACAAATCCAAAACATAGCCCAGACTAGCTACTGTGAAGAAAATTAACTCTATCTCAACCAAAACCAGCACAATATACCTCTCCAGAATAACAGCTCTTTATGATCATATTTTAAAAGCAGATGTTATCACAAAAAATTTGACTTAGTAAAACCAGTCACTGATTGATGAAGTTATGAATGTATATATATATATATATAGGTGAAGTTATGAATGTATATAAGTTTTATGAATGCTAATAGAAGGATTGTTTATGCTTATGTATCTCCACAGCTTGCTCCTGCTCTTTAAAACAGAAGGTACTTTCTTACTCTTACTGTTAATGAAACAGCAAAAATGGACAACCACTCCCCTTTTGCATAGATTGTGACTACTTAAACTTTTCATAGTGCTATTTGGGCAGGCATACAATGTACATTAAATTAGATTGATTTAATTCTTGAAAGACAGAAGGATAGTCTTCAGGGGTGATGCATCCATATTACAAGTAATTTATATGCAGCCTGTGTTCTCCCAGTGATTTGCTGGCACAAGCTGTAGCTAAGATTTGGGTGTCCTCAGCTGAAGCAGATTGAGCTTTGGTTTCCTTTATTTGAGGATTATTGATGTTTTCTTCTATTCTCTGCTGCTGTTAGAAATGTGGTCTTTTATGTTAATGATGGCATAGTGTTATTTCCAGAGGGAAACTTGCTAATGTCTTTGACTTTAACCCAAAGCTAAATGGTTCCAAGCAGAAGGGTATTTGAGAGGTTTCAATTTTAGACTAAATCAGTGTTCATTTTTCACATGCTGGAGTTTTCAAGCTGTTTACTGATGAAAACGGCACTCTGTGCACTGAACCATTCAATCCATTTTAGGTAGGTGTATGATATTTTCATTTCTGTCAAAAAGACCTGTAAAACCCAAGAGAAGCCTTATATTCTTTTATCTTTAATGCAAATTACTACCATGAATTTGCCTCTTAAAAGCAAAAGCAGTGGATAGTGATTGTACATTCATTCCTTTCCTACCAAGTGTTTATTTCCTCCATGTAGATAATGAAAGAAAGCCAAATGTCTGTAAATAGGATTTTTAACGGATTAGAAAAAGAAGGTGATTTCCAGCAAAACCCATGAAACTAAGAGGACTACTACTGGTTGTTGGATTGGTCAGTCAACAGCACACGGTTGCACAACTTCAAATTTCAAGAGAATCTGACTTCCCTGCTGATACCGTTACACGTTGACAGAGGAAAATACTGGAGAATATTTTTGCCTTCAAAGTTTCTTAGTCAGATGAATGGGAAGCAAGAGAAAGATTAATAATATTCCACTTGCCCAAGCTGATTTATCAAAACTGATGATAGCTTTAAAAACTGGGGTTTTTTTTGGTAAAATTTTATGCTCTCTGGAAAGGTCGTTCTATTATTAGCTTCTTTTGGAAAAGGAAAGGTCACCGTGAACTCTGTTTTTACATAAGAACAAGAACAAACATTAGGATAATAAAACTGTTGTTTCCATCTCAGTAATAACAGCATTCTTTTTTGTTTCAGTAGATACTATAAAGTACCTCTATTTTTAGTACACCTCAGGTGTATGTATACCAATGCACTCAGCCTGGGGAACAAACAGGAGAAATGGGCGCTCTGAACCAGTTGGAAAGTTATGATATCATAGGAATAACTGACACATGGTGGGACGTCTTGCATGACTGGAGGATCATGATGAATGGCTATAGGCTGTTTCATAAAGACAGGCAAGGAAGAAGAGGAGAAAGAGTTGCACTCTATGTTAAGGAGAACCTTGAATGTACAGGAATCAACTATGGTAATTGTAGAAATCCTATCGAATGTTTCTGGGTCAAGATCAGAGAGGTTGTCTCTAAGGGGAATCTTACAGTAGGCATCTGCTACCAGTCTCCAAACTAGGATGATACAGCCAACGAAGCAATATTTGGGTCACTTAAGGAAGCTTCTGGCCAACAGAACCTGCTTCTTACGGGTGACTTCAATTACCCAGACATTCCTTGGTAGAACAATACAGCAGCTCATATGTCATCCATCAAGTTCGTGGAATGCACAGAGGACTGCTTCCTCATACAATCGTTAGATGTGCCAATCAGAAATGAGGCTGGACTCGCTACTCACAAACCAAGAAAACCTGCTTTGTAGTATCTTCGTTAGTGATAGCCTTGGCTGCAGTGATCACAGTATTGTGGAGTTTGGGATCCTGCTGAGCATGCTGAAGGTTAGTACTAAGACAAAGAGTTTAGATTGTAGAAGAGCAAACTTCAGCTCACTCAGAGCTCGATAGGGAGGGATTTCACGGGAAGCTTCTGTGGAGGATAAAGGAGCTAGTGAGTGCTGGGAGTTTTTCGAGATCGCTCTCCTGGAAGCACAAAAACATGTGGGTATGGGAAACAGACAGAGCAAGAGACCTCCCTTGGCTTAACTGCAAACTTCTAAGTCTGCTCAAAACCAAAAGAGAAGTGTACCAGACGCGGAAAAGAGGACAAATACCCATTTAGAACTACAAGGGCATTGCCAGGGCATGCAGAGATGCAGTTAGAAAAGCAAAAGCTCAGCTTGAATTGGAATTGGCAAGAGATGTCAAAAACTACAAGAAAAGGTTCTTCAGGTACCTAAACAACGAGCAGAAACAGAAGGAAAATATTGGCCCACTCTTAAACAGAAGAGGTGAATTAGTCACCAACAATATTGAAAAGGCAGAGATTCTCAACACTTCACCTCTGTCTTTACCAGCACTGTTCAGTCCCAGTCTTTGTGAGCAAAAATCCAGGCTGATACAAACACAGACCTATGTCAGTGAAGGAAGAGTTGGTATGTGAACTGTTACAGGAGCTTGATCCCTACAAATTGATGGTCCCTAACATCCCAAGCGTGTTAAGAGAGCTAGCTGATGTCATTGATAGGCCACTCTCCATAATTTTGAGAAGTCATGGAGATTGGGGGACATCTCAGAAGACTGGAAGAAGGCTGATGTCACCCCAATCTACAAGAGCTTGAAGGAGGATCCAGGAAATTATAGGCCTATTAGTCTTACTTCAGTCCCTGGGAAGGTTATGGAATGAATCCTCCTGGGGGCTAT
>NW_009631715.1:0-342 GCF_000690535.1 Cariama cristata
CACATGGTTTGGGGGAATGAGAGCCTAGCCGTATGGATACAAGCTCATCCACATCACTTCCACCAGCCAGGTGAAGGCCTGGGACCATTTCATGTACCAGCAGAGCTGTGGCTTACCTCACGTCACTTCAACTGGTCAACCAAGCACCATGGTCCACCAGGATATATTTCTCCTGCTTCCCCCCTGTCCTTGCAGCCAAGGGCTGTGGCTCTCATACCTGTCAGAGGTGCCCCATGGACAATGATGACGATCCCTCTGCGGTTTCGGGCTGCGCGCCCTTCTGCAGAGATATCAATGCCAAGGTGGCGGGCGATGGCCCTAGAGACCGGGCTGGCGTCCCGG
>NW_009631715.1:710-1837 GCF_000690535.1 Cariama cristata
GGGGAGGACAGGCAGAACTGGGCATTTTACACACTGCCAAGGGAGAGGCTCCATTTGGGAATGAAGCGATTATCCAAAAGCTGGATGCTTTAGAAATGTTACACCAGGAGATCTGCCCAGGCTCTGAATTCACCGTAACAGCATTTACAAAGAGCTCCAACCTTTGCCCTTGGGAGGTCACCAAAAGCCATCTCGGCTCGCAATGTCACATAGGACAGAGAGCACGCTGCCCTATCTAGGAACGGGAACAGTATCATCCTCATCCCAGCAGCTCCTGGGGGCAAAGGTGCTCATTTGGCAAAACGGGGGAAATCCTCCCTGGCCTCTCACTTGTCCCTGCCCCAGACTCTTCTCAGGTTCCTACAGACTTCATATGCAAGAGCAGATTCAGGGCCTACAGGAGTGAAGATGGCACCAAGCTGCAGTGAAGCGATGGAGCTGATGCTGAAGCTCTCCACCGAGGCCCTTTTGCCACAATGGACATAAAATAGGTGAAGGGTTTAGGGTTATTATCTGTCCCGCATCTTTTCTCAACACATTCCTCCTCCTCTTCTCCACGTTCAGATTTGAAGTCCACCTTGTTGGACTGGCTTTCATGAAAAATGGAGGAGGGAACGACGGAGCTATGGGATGAGGCGATGTGAATGATCCCAGCAGAATGCTTTCTTCCTTGATCTGACAGAGACTGGACATCTTCAAAGTCTGCTGAGGAGGAAGAAGAGGTTGAACATGGCCAGGCAATCTGCTCTTTGCCATTGCCCACTTTGCGCGGCCACATGCAAAAGACGGAAATTATCTCAAGGAGGGAGGCTCCCCAGGCACCAAGAAGCCTGTCCAGGCTCTCTCTTCCCTCAGAGGAATTTTGAGCTTCTACTTTTGCTGCTGGAAAGGAGCAAATATAAAATAGCTAGTGATATTAGACCTGATCCTACTGGCTGAAGAACTCATCCAACCCTGCTCTTTGTGGTTGAGGGACACAAGGGGACATCCTGATTATTTCCCCGGTCCACAGCAGGCAGATATGAGCTTGCCTTGGCCGCACTCAGGGCTGGTAGAGGATGCGTGTTACAAGCCACAGACTTTCACCGAGGAATTCCTCCACCACGCTGGGGAAGAAGCAGCTGACA
>NW_009631715.1:1909-2139 GCF_000690535.1 Cariama cristata
GCCAGCCATTGCCAACCCCTCACCGTTGTCCTGGCCAGCTGGTTCCCCAGTCTTGGACTTTGCCTGCTCATCCTGCAGCCTCTTCTTGTCCTGATAGTACTCCAGCACCTCTGGGGGCAGCTTCTCACCCGGGGTGCGCAGAGGCAGCAACAAGGTGTTGTGGCAATCATAGTCCTTCAGCATCCGCAGGGTCTGTGTGCATAGGGAAGAGATAACATATACGGGATGCA
>NW_009631716.1:0-28865 GCF_000690535.1 Cariama cristata
TTACTCGGCAGCCGCCATCTCTGTACCGGCGTTAACCACCCCTACCCTCCCCTTCCAACGGGCACCGCGCTCCTCTTGTGTCCCGGCCACGGCGGGATGCGGGGTTCTCCGGCCACTTACCTCGTGGCCCCGAAAAACAAAGCGCTGCCTGAGGGCACTTCTGAGGGGAGAGGGAGATCGGCGGGCTTTTGCCAAGATGTTTCCAGAATGAGGAAAGCATTGGTGAAATAGTGACCGATCCCGGTTTTTTCCTCTCAGAAATAAAAGGGGGAGAAAGGGAGGGTTCATCTGTCTTGGGTCCCACATCAGCATCCAGTGGTGAGGAGGCAGAGCTGGAAGAGGGATCTACCTTTTGATACAGATTTCTCTGGATGCTTTTTTGTCTGCCTTGCTCTCTGTCATTGTCTCTGTTTGTGCTTGGTACCTTTTCTGCATTTATACGTACGCATTTGTGAGTGACTGTACTACTGTTTATCACGATGTCCATCCTTGTGTGTGTCTGTCATAACGTTACGTGCAAATAATCATCTGTGTGCTGATAGCCTGTAGAAACTTCCCTTGATCTCGGGACATCCTTGTACATCTATGAAGAGACATGTCTTTGTGTCTGTCCTGGCTTTGAAAAGCTGATGCCTCGCTCTTTGTGGGCATCTGTCTGTCCCTCCTTTTGTTGACAAGGCAGACAGTCAATGTTCTTACGGAAAGAAACCATGTACGCACATCCCGCTATCCCCCATAGCTTTTCCTGCACTTAAAGGCAATTACCAGATCAACATTTCTGCATTGAAGGCATCATAGCAGGGATGATCTTGCAGTGAAGGTGCTCCATTTTGCTTGTGATCTCAACTATACTTTATGTATCTTTTATAGATGGAAGACGGCATAGCCAGGATCCCTGTATTGTAGCTCACAGCCCAAACATGTGTATGGTGTTATCTTTACATTAACAGGGAAATAACAAACAGGAGAGCTAGAGCTTGGGCAAAGTCTGAGAAACTGGATTCGATTTAATGCACATTCCTATTGGCCTCACCTGTCAGTGAGAGAAAGGTAACAGGCCTGCTGAATGCCTGCATCACCGTATCTTTCATAGACACTGTGAAACACTTGGACAGGCGGGATGGGCTCTCCGCACCGAAAAGTGGGATCAGCAGTTATCACCATTCTTGTCATCTTGTGGGACAGCCTGGCTTGAGGGGCTGGTGACTGGGGGCTTGACTTGCCAGCACATGGAAGTTTTCAGCAGACAGAATAAACCTTTTTTTTGCCTCCCACTTCCATCCTGGGGGTTGGAACTGGATGATCTTTAAGGTCCCTTCCAACAAAACCATTCTATGATGATTCTATGTCTGCCTTGATTTAAGGCATTTTTATTGAAATTATGGGAAGGAACAGTTCCTACTGGCAACAAACATTCTCACACATCCAGCAAATTTCAAACCAACCTTCGGTGCTGCTGCTGATCACTTAGCTTCTCTCTCCTTCAAGATTTTGTTAATACCCAAGTGTGAAAAAGAAATGGAAGAAGCTCAACAGTAGCATTACCTGTAAATTCTCCAGGGACATATTCTTGCTGTACACTTAGACACTTCCTCTTGGAACTATTGTTTCTGCACATACCAACATGAATTTATTTCTAACAGTTGCTTCATTTCAAATGTTGCTTATTCCCTCTATTTCTCTACGTGTTTTGCCCTTTGTCTCTCAGTGCTTTGCCCTTCTACATTGCAAGGTATTCAAATATATAGAAAAAATGGTATTTTTTCGTTCATTGATAGGAAACATGAATTGTTCAAATGTTTATTGATTTAGAAATACATTCTTTTGGCAGCCACTAGGAAAACAGAGGTTGTAAACCTTAGAAGACCCAAATATGGGTACCTCCTACTAAGTCTTAAGTATATAAAACTTAAATGTATATTTACTCAAGAATACAGCTCAGGTAGTTAAAATTGGCTTCCCAGTTTGAAATGAGCACCTGCTCTGTGATGTTAACATATGTTTCTCTGGAAGTTATCAACGGGAAAGAAAAGCCTGGAAAACAGCCACACTGAATTGTGCCTGATGGCTTCTGAAGCTGTTTTATGACCAATAGAGATCAGACTTGAATCAATAAATCTGTCTCTGTTTTGACTGTAAGATGAAAAAACTTCGCAGTGCCAAAGCTGAAAGACACTTTTTTTTTTTCCACTATGCAACAGTTTTTTTCTCCTCGTGTTCATTGCTGACAGAAAAGGAGTTTTGTAGAGGTGCAATACATTTAATAAATTAATTCCCATTGGAGGTATTGTTGACTCCCGGACAACAAACTGGGCATGTTCTCATATCCCCTTTGTAGAAAATGCTTAATAAACATAAGCGTGGCAGCAAGAAAAGAGTAAACGCAGTTGCTGAATTGGTTTCTTTCAGTTTGTGGAAGGAAATGGGCCAAAAGGACTTCAGATAGCAGTTCGGATCTGACTGGGAAGCGCTGCTGAGAGACAGTAGTATTTGCCAGACTGCCAAGGAAGAAAGAAAAAAAAAAATCTGATGCAGTGTATATTGCTTCTCGGATTGAAGCACAGTGTTCAGGCCATACATATGGCAAACTAGCTTACTTCTTGGGGATATACCATGCTGTTGCAAACCCTCGTTTTTCTGTGAATTGCTCAGGCTTACAGGTCATCCCTTTGATCTTCCTTCGCTTGTGAAAGATGCTAAAAGATTTTTAAAGAAATATATCCTAGAGACATAAAGAAGCAAACTCTAGCAACTCCTCCAGGGAGGAGATGGACATAAATGCAGGAGTAGAGGAGCTGTATCCCGTGCCTGTGATCAACATGAGGTGGTGGAAAGGCAAAGTTTTCTGCCACTGAGTTTATGAGAAGTGTAAATCTAGGAAGAATGTGGCTGCTTGTTTTTCCAGTGCTCACCCTCAAGATGCAGATTGTTCCTTAACGAGAGGCAGTAAAACTGATTATTTTACTTTCAGAATTGCTGGTGTGGAAGCTAAGTAAAGGGATTTAGGGATGAAATTAATTCAGTGATTGTTCTATCCGGGGCAGAATGATGAAAACCAAAGAATCCCTGATTTAGAGGCTCTGGGAATAGGGAATGCAAAGAATCAGGGAAGCGTGTGGTTTTTTCTTTGGTGTTCGTGTCACTTTTTCAAACCAAAAAAGTGTGCAGTCGCCACTGTTCTAGAGCAAACAGAAGCCTGAGTTTTGTAAATTGAAAGAAAAGAGCCCGGTGCCAAACAGGGTCATCTGTTCAAGTCTGATATTAAGAGGCTGTTTTATATGGGAAACTATACCTTCCTTAGCTGGATTATGGTCTTGTCACAATCCCCCACTACAGTTTTAAAATGTTCCTTTGGATGAATAGGCAAGGGATGAAGACAGTAGGAAACTGGACAAGCTTCAGGAGTGGGATTTAGTCTCCAGTCTTATGCCATTTTAGTGCCAACTCTCCAGGCCACCAGCTGCTGCTCTTGAAAGCTGCAAACCCTTCTACAGGGCCCATGCCCTGTTTGTGAATGGAGATCGCGGACACCTGGGGAGACCTCATATAGCATGACAACCCTGTGCAGGCAATTGTTTAGCTGTCCTTTACTTCTTAATGAACTGCACTTTACCTTAATCAAACATAACAAACGATTGTCCTCTAATGAGAAGAAAAGGCGGACCACTGAAGTTACATTTGATTTCTAGAATTTTGATCTCTCATCAGCATGTCTTGCTGGCTTGGCTGTGTATCGTTTTCAGAGTACTGATTTTAAGATATGCCAATGAAGCCAACTGGAAGCCAAATGTTTTGTATTTCTCGTAGTGGCTTCTGAACTCAACTTATTTCCCAATTGTGCTTTATATTACAAATTTGAGATTTAGCTTTACTACTAATAGGAATGTTTGAGGGGTTGGAATAGTGGAGTAGCTTCAGATCCGTGGCTGGAGGAGCTGTCAGAACAGAGAATTTCTTAGGAAAACATGCTCAAGACTGTGTGCTCAACACGCTAAAGCAGTTGTGAGGTTAGCCAAACTTCACAGGGCATCAGAACCAAGACCAAACTCCTGGGCTCAGCCTGGATCCAGGCGATAGGTAGGTATTGAGGTGGTGGAGGTGGTGACTGTGCACCTTTGTTTTCCTTCGCAGTAGGCTTTGTCTGGTGTCGGGAATGCTCCTTTTGATGATATGAGAATTCCACAGACAGTGAGATGTTAAGAAAATACAAGAAACTATAAGTTCAAAAGCATAATTTCACAGGAAATTTGTACTCAGGCTGCAAAAATTTTATGCCCCATAAAAGGGAAAAGGAAAACAAACAGGATTTTCTTTTTACAGTAGAACTAAACACTCCTTGGAAAATATTAGGTACATACTTCAGTATTATTGCTATTTTTCATATTGCCTAGCGGAAATTAAGGGTGCAGCTTCAAGGTTGCCTTAAGCCAGACTAGCCGTGTGTCATCCCAGAGAGGGGGCAGGTCCTCCCTCCCACACTGCTGCATTTTGAATTCTTTTCTCTTTTAGTACTTTGCAGTCCTTACATGCCCAGTTTCTTACCTCAGACTATTTGGGACAGTGATGAACCTTCACTTGCCACCCCTACTAAGAGACTTGGAAAAAGGCAGGACCATAAGAGCTGGGTCCCACTGCAAGTGTTAAGTAAAGCCTTTCATCTGTTCTGAGATCTGCAGGCTGGAATCATAATGCTCAGTCTTTGCTTTCCTCCCACATTATCTTGTTAGGAAATGTGAATGGATACCTTGTTCTGGAAACTTGGTTTGTCATTTCTGTTAATATAAGCAGGACAAAGTGTCCTTAATTCTGACTAGTATTTTTGCAAGTCACCACGATACAAATGGTAAGTGCTACGCACTGAGTCTGTTACCACAGAAAACCAAAATGCTGCCTATTCTTGCGCTGCAGTATTGCATTCACACTCTCAGAGTCACTGCTCTGGTTTCTATGATTTGCTGGTTGTTTATCTGAAACGAGTACCTCTTAGGAGACTTGTAGGAATGTTTTTTATTCCTTGTGTTTCGTTCTCTGATTAGGAGAATAAAAAAATACATGCCAGGTCAACCTATGCTCCCCGTTCCACATTGCATCTCTTCTCACTGCAGCTAATTTACAGGTTGTTAAGTGCCAGTGTGCTATGGTGTTTCAGCTCCATATGTTTAAAATGGCCTTTAGATGTGCTCAGATTTTCTGCAAAATTCCAGCATCTGAAACATCTCTTCATCCCTGGCAGTTTTCTGTTCTTGTTTTCATCATAGCTGTTGTCTGTTTGCTTTGCTTTGTGATCTGTGGCAGAGAGGGGACTATAGTTCCAGCTTGTAATTACCTGAAACTATGTTTTATTTTGCCCACTAAAAGAAGGCATCTCATTTTTTGATGCTAGGTGGTGTATTTACCTTTGTTTCTTTTGCTTCCTTGGTTGTTTGTAAACTGTTCCAATGAGTTACCATGCGCTGGGTTTTGTCCTTGAGAGATAAGCATTGCAAACTTTTCATGGGCTTCAGAGAAGGGATCATTTAAAAATATGTATTTTAATGATAGCAAAGAGACAGCGTTCTGTGTTTAAACATACTGACCTATGAACGACTCCCCCAGAACAAGCAAAGTGTATTACCTTGTCTTTATTCTTCTGCAAAGATGGGACTTTTTAGAATTTATTACTGACATGCACAGGAGATTAACCTGTTTTCTTAACGATAATTTATAATGATATTATAATCTGCTCTGTGTAATGCTCTCTTACCCAACGGAAATGAAAACAACTCTAGTATGAAGAAACTCTGTTGCTGTGGCTGACATCTAGTTGACCTCACTGATACTACACACCCATTAATGGCAGCATTCACCATTTCCCTTCGCAGGAGTCGCTCCTGAAGGCTTCGCCTGCGTGGGCTACACAATTCGTTTCTGGAAATATGCCATAGCCAAGGACAGAGGTGCTTAGATTTTCAGTGCGCTTAGGCAAGGCCCCTCAAGGTCATATTTAGTGTTACGACATCAATGGTGTGAAGGTGGTGGAATATGTCAGTGCATCCAGCCTCCCCCTTTTTTTTTTTTTTTGACTAAAGCTGATTTTTAGCGGGGGTAGTCAAAGGAACATTGAGCATGTTTTGGAAATCCTTCATGGAGCTGTCTTTTCAGCAGCACAGCTTAGTGGTAAAGTTCTTGCTACAGCCAGGAATAATAAAACAGCAGGGTGCTGATAGCTGAATGAAAACAACAGCTAATTGCCTCTTTTTATGTGAAAGACTCCCCTCTTGGCTGATGTGCCTTCTGGAGGGAGGGAAGTCCATATGCAGCTTGGCCAGGGGCATGCCAGTCATTCTGCGAAGTCAACCTGTTTGTCTTTGCCATATCCCTGGAGCAGGGGTTCTAAGCACTCCCTTTTCCAGCTGGGAAACGAATAGACAAAGCAATTTTTACTTATTTATTTTTAATGGACTCGTTTGTTTTCCTTGAGCTCAGCACACAAAGTCAACACATTTATGCATTAGCATGACATGATCTAACCTCAAGGCCCCTTCACAGCTCTTGGTGGATAACCTCAGCACCCGGAACCTCCTCTCCTTCCCTGTTCCGTGTCCCCTGCGTAGTGAGGATAACAGCTAGCAGTTTCAGCTAAGGATGATATTAATGTCTAAAATACAGCTTTCCCAAAACCCCCTGGAAACAGTCTGGATGATTACTATTAGTAGACAGTATATACATGTTGTTATTCCTTTGTAGTAGAGGAAAATGGTTGAAAATGAGTTAATACTGATGAATGTGCAGATAGCTGAACATGCAGAAAGGTGGTAAAACATTTACCACGCAGCCTGCAGTGTAGTTAGCTTTTTATCTGATTTGCTGCTCCTGCTGCTACTGTTGGGCCTGGGCTTGGGTGGGGAAAGAGAAGGATCCAAAGGCTCTTGGATCTTTTCTTATAAGTCATTTAATCAGGTGTGCTGATACTTTGATATATGTAGGCTGGATGGGACTAGACAACTTAACCAGACTGGCTCAGGAACACGTATTATCTCTACCTGGAGTAAATTCTCACTAGAGTTATTGTTTATTTTCCCTTTTCCACCCCAATGATAGTGCAAATTAATGGCACCTGTTAACTATTAACTACAGCTTGTGTTTATCTTCTCCAGAAACTCCACCCTGGGAAGACCTCAGACCTGTTGGAAGCACAATCTGACTATCCCTGGGTCAGGCTACAAATGATCGGCCATAAGTTTGCTGAACAGGAAAGGATTAAACTATGAACGATGTAAAATGAGATGGGTAATGGGGTTGAAAGTCTTAGAGCTAGGCCACCAAATTCAATCTAACACTGTAAAGTTTTATGCATGGTTGGGAAGGGAATTTTTTTTTTTTTTTTTTTTTTTTTTTTGAAACACAGGCAGATAGCTGTTCAACCCCAAATTAAAAAAAAAAAAAAAAACAGTGGCAATTAGCTGTCCTTTGGTAACCTCCTCCTGGAAATCATTTGCATCTGAGAATTATTTGTTAGCCCAAATGAAGTTAGTTGGAAATCTCAGGGACCTTCTGAGGAGGCAGATGCCCACATCACAGAATTATTATCCCAGTGAGCTTGGGTGTTAACAGTCTCAACAGATGCAGCCTTGGGTTTGTTTGTCTTAGGAAGAAGCCTGCTGCTGGGAGACGTGAATTACTTTTACATCTGTTAGGTAGGGGTTGGGTATTTCCATATCCCTAACTTTAAATCTCATATCTCTAATCTTCTAGATAAAGAAAAATAAACATGTGCTGTTGATTTTGATAATTACTGAACTTGCTGATGGCTTGAAAAGGATAAAAAGAAGGTGTGTCCGGTATTGCCCAGTTTTAAGCCCACAAGAAATCTTATCACCTTTCATAGGAGAAGCAGGCATGCTCAGGTTATTGCTTAAGCAACGTTTTGTTAATAAAACGTTTTGCAATTCAATCTGCTATTGAAGAGCCAGGGCAGGCTAAATGAAATAAAGCTAAAATTAGGGGTGGTGGGATCTTAGACATGCACATACCTTGAAAATTTAGGGTAAATTAAATAGCTGCAGGGATTCATAAAAGAAAAAAATAAAAGAAAAGAAAAAGATTGTTGGTATTTCCAAATGTTATTGGGAAGTAATGGATCAAGACTTCTCTTTCAGTTTGGACTTGTTCCATGATATTGTGCTGTCGAAAAGTAGTTCTGTGTCTACAGACAAAATGCTCGCTGCTGCAGATCACAGAAATGATGTTAATGGCTGGGAAGACAATACAATGTAGGCAGTTAATGAAAGAGCTTGAGCTGTACAGAAAATTAATTTGAGCAGACACACACATATATAGAAAGCAAGATTAATTTAGAGACCTTTGTCATTAAAGCAGATTTTTGTATGGTTTTGTGTGGGATTTAAGGGGGATTAAATGTTTGACATCACTTTGCCTGCACAGGCTATGTTGAAGAGGTTACTGAGCGGGTGATGGAGAATTCAAATACATGCCTATGCTGAAAGGATGGAAGCAATGGATCAGACTGCAGCCTCGCCAAACAAATTGCTGTATCTACTACATTTCTAAAACCAAGGTGCTCCTGGTTTGACAGCAGATGCCGCAGGGATGTAGAGCTGAAGGAATTTTTATGATTTGCCAAAATACGAGGGGAACTCGGCAAGGATGTCAGAACTGGGATGCCCCTGTCTTCTGTCTTCAGTGATGCCTTGCTTCACGTGCATCCTTTGTATGCTATGCTGTTTCTAAACAGTAAAAACACTGAAAATAAAAAGTCAGCAAGGTGGACTGGCTGATCAGGTGCGTTTCTCTTTTGGAAGAGATGGTCCTGGTCATGAAACTTCTGTTCCTCACCTGCCTGTGGCCAACAGCAGTGCTACCCAGTTCTCAAAGTCAGCATCGCCATCTTCATCATCGGCAACAATTCTCATTCTTAAGAAAGCATAACAGGTAAGCAATATACTCTCTCCGTCTGTAGTCATCTGATAAACTTCATGCTGTCAGCAACCTTGCAATGCACCCTTTTTGTTCACTGTCCTGTTTTGCCAGTTTCTGGATTTATAGTATGCAGAGTATTGATAGGGGGTTCCCAAAACAGAAATGGTGAACTATTAATTAATTTTTCATACCCAGATACTTCATATTGTGATTTCATGAATGCTTCATATAGATGCAGGTATGTACACATTCACACTCACACACGGCTCTTTTAACTTGCATAATACCAGCCTACTCCTGTGATACTGGGCTACTATTGTGATGTACCAAGTATTCTTGCACTTTCACTCCCACCACAAGAAGCAGAAATGCCTTCCAAAGTTCTATCCCAATGTTATAAAGTGACTTCCATTACCTAAACAGGAGAGTAGCTACACTATCAAGATACAGAAGACATTTTTATGGCGCTAAAGAGGTGAACTGTATCTTATTTGTAGTGATGACACAGCGTGTTCCCTTTCTGGAATATACTTACACTTTTAGACACTGAAGATTGTCTCTGTTCTTAGCCTTTCCAATCAAGTAGCTGGTTTAAAATGAATAATGATATAAAGAAATGTAAGTTTCTGTGCTAAGTGTTAGTGCTTTTTCCCACAAATGCAATTTCACATGTGATGTCTCTGAATGTGTTTCCAGATTAATCTGATAGTACATGAACAGACCAATGACTGCCAGTGATAATCCAAGCAAAATCTCTCTTTGTTGGGAGGTAGGAGAAATTGTTTTAAGTAGCTCCATTTATGGAAGGAAATGGGATACAACTGTTACATTTTTCTATGTACTTGACTCCCTATTAAAATGGGCAGTGGAGTGCATATTTTATTCATACAATATCACATACCGAGGAAAAGTAACATAAGTGGACTCCTCTGATGTGTTTCTGTGTTTTTTTCAAGTTACATGCTTTGCAGCAGGCATACAGCCATTTCCCTTCTGTATCACGTATGTGATAATCCATCAGTGGCACATCTCTGAATCCCTACATGTCTTGATAAAATCACATTTAAGCAATGCAAGGCAACGCGAGATATCCCAGTGACACAAGAGAGATGCCTGGAGATGCTACATCGCTCAGTACTTCTGAATTTCAGTTCAAGGTCATAAGTTCAAGTTTGCTCTAAGCTCAAAGCTCATGAAAAGAATGGCTGTTCAGCAGACTGTTTCAAACTCTCACAGTTCTGGAGTGAGTGCTGGTGCACGATTCTTTGCAATAACAAAACAAAATAAACAGAACTAGCCCTAATATTGACATAAGGTCTAATCTGGTGCTTTACTAGTCTCAGGAAGCAGTTAAGAATCAAGTGGAAACAGAATAAAATATTTTCTTATTGCTGTAGTGGTAAGGAAGGTCTATTTTCAGCTCAGCTGTTATACTTTTGTCAGTGGTAAAAGGGAAGCATGTGCTACTGTTGTTTGCTTTTATCCTGTTCTGCCATACCTGAGAGGAGTTGCTCCATCACTGACATAAAAAATCACAAAGCAGGAGAGAAGCCCGGTGGTAGGAGACAGCATATTTTGTGGCATCCTGCTTGGACACCCTTTGTGGACCTCTTGCCACAGGCCAGCAGAAACAATACTAGTGTCCAATCCATCTTCACAGATCTTTACTAATACATACAAATGGATCCATACGATGATCCTGTGAGACAGCCAGAAAGGAACAGGAGCAAGGAGGCATGCCAGGACTGCATTCTCAGCTGATGCTGACTAGCGGAGCAGTTTTCTTTACACAAAGCAATGCTTTGGCCTTCCATGTCTTCATTTCCTAGGTCCTAGTGATTTGAAACTGGGAAGACGACTGCAGAATCAGAGCCACAGAAGATCCCAAAGCTTAACAGCTGCAAATCAGCTTTTCTGTGGAAAGGATCCAAATACGTTTAATTTCTCTTTGTTTGATTCTCTGGTTTTGTTCTAAAGGCAGCATTATCCTCCAGTACATTGCAATGGGGTCTGACTTCCCACCAGCCTCTTTTTCTTTCTGTGGAAAATCCTTTCAGCCAGCACTAGGGTTATTAGGGACACAGCTGACAGATGGCCTTGGTTAAATGGGTGGCCTTTTAAAAAGAATCCCATGTGAAAATGTTACTTAACCTACAAGTTCCACTGTTTTAATAGAGTAACCCAATTCTCCCTTCAAAGCTATTTGTCTGCATTCTCTTGTAAAGAAGATTTTAAAGCATTAACCAAAAGTACATGAGAAAGAGATTATTCTCATGGTCCATTTCCTACAGCAAAGAACAAAACATTTGACTGTCAAAGTATTAGGCTTTTTGACAGTACATGTTGCTGAGGTTACTGAACACTTAGAAATGCATTTTTATGTGAGAGAGAGAACTGTACAGTTTAATTATTACATTTATCTGGGCTTCAAGATCTGTAGTGATGAGGATGGTGCTGGCAATGTGTTTATATCTTCCTGAATACCCAGAGGTGCTTCAGCCTTCCTCCAGTCTCCGACCAAGAACTTTTCCCGTATCATTAGTTATGCAGGGCATTAAAACAGAACAACCACCATGCAGGATCTTACCAAAGGTCCATGTACTATAGCGATGTGTTTGCAACAAGGGCTGTAAGCACAAGTTTGGAAGAATAAGGACAGGGCAAACAAATAAGATATATCCCGCCAATACTCCCACCTGTATCCAGTCACCAGATTTCTCTCAGAGACTTCCTGTGTTGGATGTCATTTCTGCAGATTTAGTGACCTTCGGTGGATTTCTTTTCCATTAACTTGTCCAAGTCCTCCTTGAACCAGCATAAACTTTTGATAACCTGGTAAGTTAAAGACAACTAGATGGGATACTAACCACATCAATCCCATGAATGCCGCTGGTTATGGAACTACACGGATGCCATTATGTGGTTCAATGCTTTAACCAAAAACCATCCAAGTACCCTTGAGCAGACCTTTGATCTTTCATTCGCTATTAGGTATTCAAGGTTAGGCAGGAGCAGCTAAATTTGTCTTTAAAACCCTGCCACATATTTGTCCATTGTTAAAGAATTCTGAATTAGTTGCTTTGGTTTTGTAAGCAGTGACGAACCGGTCTTTGAGAGCTCTGTCAGATACCAAGGCATCGAGCCTAAGTCCATCTAACAGTATTGGGTAGTGAAGTAGCCAAAGAGTGTATCTCACTCTTTTTTTATCCAAAGAGCTAGTGTTTCCATTAACTTCCTAGTTAAGTACCAGCAGGGGTGTCTTCCCTATGTGATCGGAAACACTTCAAGTGCTTTTTATGACCTCTGTTGGAATTTAATTATAGATTACCATTTCATTTGCATAATGTAAAATGCTGCCTGGAATACAGCTGTGGAAAGCAGAGCTATTATAACTGGGAGCAGTAGTTTCTTGAGCATATGCCTCACTGAGACCGACAAACTCTTATTTATCATTGCCCAGTTCTATGCCAATACCAAGCCATCTGTCAGAGTTCCCTTTATTACTACTACTATAGGTAGGTAAAGAGAGATTTCCTTTCCTTAGGTGCATGCATCTGCTGATGATTTCACAAAAATTTCTGCACTGAAAGGGTTGTCAAGCACTGGAACAGACTGCCCAGGGAAGTGGTGGAGTCACCATCCCTGGAGGTATTTAAAAGATGTGTAGGTGTGGTGCTTAGGGACATGGTTTAGTGGTGGACTTGGCGGTGTTAGGTTAATGGCTGGACCTGATGATCTTAAAGGTCTTTTCTAACCTAAACAATTCTGTGATTCTGTGTGGGCTTTTCCTCTCAAACACCACAGCCTGACATCTGCCATGCAAAGAACGTGCACAATCAATGACTGCATTTAGACTCCTAGATTATGGTGCGCTGGCCAAAGCTGTGTGATAAGAGACCAGGGTGCAAGGCCACCGAAATATAATCTGTGTCTTTGCTATGCTTCTGTGAGAATGAAAAGTATATCTTGACTGATCTTGGGAAGCTTTTCTGAGACCTAGGCTAGTTAGATCTGTCTCTTCTGCTTTTTAATAGAATTGGTGCCATGCGAAGGAGCACTCAAGAAAACATCTGCTGATGATTTCACAATGCTGTCGTGCTGATCAATAGTTAGATATGGGTCTAGGACTTCTTGGGAGTAAACAAATATGACTCCCTTTGAATCATCAGTTAAATAACTGTAATGATGCTGTGAGGACAATTTAATACTGTAACCCTTAGCCAAGGAGCAACATCTGGAGTCCAGATGCTGATGTTAAAGGAATATCTGCTGGAGAACACTTTTTAGCCTTGAGTGGGGAAGCAGTCAAGAAGGAGAAAAAATGTGAAGCAGAAGTGTATTATTTTTTAATTATTTTAGAAATTTTTACAGGATTTTTCTAAGTTTTGGTACTTTTACACACCCAATGTTACCAGTGACCATGAATTTAATTCCAAGTACCATGAGCATGTATGTCTGCACATAAGCCTATTTTCCTTTACAATAAAAAAATCTATTCTGCCAAAGGAAGGTATTGAAGAAAAGATGTAGCATGTTTGTAATGAAAGTGCTATTGTGACTCCTGCAAGATCTTGACTAGATTGAACAACCACTTTTGATAGCAGCTAGAAATAATTATAGCTACTCGATCTTTGTAGATAAAACAACAGCACGAAGAGGCTGTTCAAGTAAGCGGGGACAAAAGATGCTTTTCATATAGGCAGCATTTCTGTTTATTTTGTCCTCATCCAGGAAAACAGAAAGAATATCAAAATCCCATAACCTCTCTTCTCAGTGTCTCATTAAGAAAAAAATTCCTGCCCTGGTAGCTTATGTTTTGCCTCTCGTGACTAGGGAAAATCTTTCCTCAGTCACATACTTGCTTCTAGTAAGAAGTTGTAATAGATGTATCATAGTTTTAGCCTGCTTCTTCCGGTGAAATCATTGCAGCATCAAACATCCGATGACAAATAACCTAATGCTTCCAAACTGTATTAGCTGTGCCCTGGCATTCTGAACATAATTCATCATTTTCTCTTATACTGGTTCCTAAGCGGCAAAATTTCCTCATATACCTATCACAGAGCATTGCAGGTGTTCAGCTCTGCTGCCCATCCTACTCTGATACAGGCTTGCTGTGTGGTGATTTTAATTCTCTGAAGCATGGGCTTTCATTTTAGCATCCACATAATTTTCATACTTAGAAAACTAGTCTGTATTTGAAATGCCTTATGGCTGTTCTGATTGCCCTGATAATTTGGTTCAGACAACACTGCCAGAGACATTCAAGCTTACTAAGATAAATTAATTTGTTCAAACCCAACGGTTCTAAATAGCTCAGCAGCTACCTCAGCATTCCTGTAACATAACATTTTAAAAAGTAGTTTCTTGGGCTTCATTATTAAGAAAAAAAAGGGGGGGGGGGGAGATAAATACCGGTGCATACCTCATCCTATCATCCTAAGATATTTCATACCTCATCTAAAGCAGTGTTTGACTACAGGGCAAATCTTCAGAGCAGATTTCTATCATTCAGTCTAAAGTAATAATTACAGTTGCTGGCAGCAAAGTCCCAGAGAATCACAGAAGGCATAAAAGAAGTTATGTCTAGGGAGAGTCCTTTGCCTGTGGCAAAGCAACTGTATTTAAGTCATTCCTACATATGTCTAACCTAATCTTAAATAGCCGGAGTGCAAGGAGTCTCAAAACCTGCCCAAGCAGTATGTTCCCATGTTTCACTGTTCTCACCGTGAGAAAGGTGTTCCTAATGTGTACCATAGATCTCCCTCGTTGCCACTGTTTATCCTAGCGGGGAGCGGACATGGAGCAAAGGGCTCTGTGAAACCTCATGATGTGTTCTGAAGACTGTGATGTGTTCCCTCAGTCTTTCTCTAAATTAAATTACACAGGTTCTTACAATCTTCACATGCCTTTCCTGACATAGGGGCCCAAAGCTAGGTGTAATTCTGCAACTAAGGCATGGCTAGTTATGTTACTACTTGGGGCCGGCCACTTAAAGGAGAACATGCAACAAGGAGTGGAAACTTACGGAAACACCATAGCATTTTCCTTATAGCAAACCAAATAATTTAACAAATTATTTCTACAGCCTGTGTCCCCCAGCCGCCAGATCTTACTGTAGGCCTTATTTGTGTTTTAACACTTTTGTGATATGAGCACGTACCAGACCTCTCTGCTGTCTATGCCATGGTTTCTGTTTATAGGAAAAACAGAAAAGGAGTCTGCATTGTGATGGAGCATCTGCTGTTCATTTTAAATGCAGGCCCAGCACATGAGATTTCCATCCGGAGAGCTCGAGTCCATTCTTAGGCATATGAATTTCCCAGTGGAGTTTGGGGTGTTGTGCAGTACTTTCTACAAAGGGAAGAGCATTAGCAAGAGTCACCAGAAAGAAGTACAGAATTCCTGGCATCCCACTTAAAGCACAGGTTCATCTGTGTTGCCTTGGTGCATCGCAGAGGCTCAGTTATGTGTGGCATGGGGAAAAATGCAGATACAGCACGCTGGATGCATGTCTGAGCGGCAAACAAGGGGATGAGCTAACGAGTAACTTGGCCAAATCTGAGTGATGTTTAAGAGGATCTCAAAAAAACAAGTCCCTGGATCCAGGACAATCAGTTCCTCAGTCCTTCTGAAAAATTATTGACTCATTTGAGCTCCTAGGAAAAAACGAGATTTATAATAAAACGTATAATTGTCTCTGTAATATGGATAGTGTATAAAGCGGTTTAAAACCATGGCTACGTGGTGTTACTTCCAAGTCTGAGTTGCAAGTGGTTATGTGAATAATAAAATTTTTTCAAACAGCTATAATCGCTTATATAATGATAGATACAGTCTCTGAGGGGAACAGAAGAAGAGCTAGATGTTCGTCTTGGGACTTCTTATATATAACCGGTGTTCCTTATGGACCTGGGCACCCTCATACCTGATTTCCCTACCTTTTCCAATATGTCTTTCTCCAACGTTATTAGCACAGTTGTTTCCCTTATCATACCAGATTCAACTGTCCAGTATTCTTGGGTCCCTGCTTCATTTCACTAGCACTCTGAATGTCAGGCAGAAAAAACCCCAAAGTTTCTTACTTTTTTTTTTTTTTTTTTAAAAACATAGCAAACGAGAAATTAAGATGCGAAAACTTGACAGCACGAAAGTACGGCCACTTAAATCTGAGCAGCTTCTTCGCATAGAGGACCATGACTTTGCACTGAGGCCTGGATTTGGAGGTAAGCAGCACATGCCTGCACTGTGCTGACTAGTAGTTTATCCTCTCTCTGGAAGTTTCCTTAAACTCTGTCCAGCAGTGTTTTTAAATTAAAATTGAATGACAGGCTTAATTGCAGCTCGACTCTGTTGTTGTACTCCAGGAAATAAAGAAAGAAGAAATTCAGAAATACTTGAAGGCAAGGGACTTTTTTGTGTTTAGCATATCAATAGGAGAAACTGTTCAAATTGTCTCCTTTCAGAGCTAATTAAAAAAAATATTATTAGAATGAGATTCTTCGAGAATAATGATTAAGGTATCCCTGTAAACTGCATAGTCTAGTAGCAATTAGCAAATTACTTAGTCATCAGATTTGTTTGGAGAGATTGAAATAAACCATCAATTCCTAAATCGGTTTGCTCTGTACAAAATTAAAAAACTACCCACAGGCCTTCAGTCTATTACCATATTGTTTCTGTGTTGTTAGGCACTAGGATGATTATTTCTTGATTTAACTAAATTGCATGTGGATAAAGGGAGTATTCAATGGGATGTTCCGTTGGGATTCAATTTTGACTCGCCTTCATGGAAGGTGAAATGAGAAAGCTGCCCCACTAGTAAGCTTTGTCTGAGTCTTTGCGTCACCAGTTCCGTGTTCATGATTCATGAAAATAGACTGAACTGCTCTGGATTATGGAAACCAAAATAAAATACATGAGGGCCAATAATCAGCTGTGTAAACAAACATAAATCTGAGAGGCTAGCTGAAGTCTGTGGAGCTATTCTTGTTGACACCAGCTGCTGAGACCTGGGGCCTGGCAAGCATGCCAGGAGGGAGACCTGGGGTAAGAAGAGCCTCTCTGGATGCAGTGGGAGAATGTGAAAGGGTTTCTTGTTACCTTAGAAATTCTGTCCCATCAGAGAGCAAAAATCTTGCCTGATTTTGAACAAGATTTGAGATACATCTGTTTCTTGACTACAAAAGTTAGGATTACCTCTTGCCTAATACCTATCTAGTCTAATATCTGTTAGTCTGGACATCTTGTTACCACCTGCTTTGCCACACAAGGAATTTTCATTTTTGAGAGTGTCACCTCAGAAAGGAAGTAGCATTTCCATGAAAGCAAACAACAGTTTGGGATGTACTTTATTGCTGGATCATCCCAGAAAGCAATACTTATGATGTACATAAAAGCAGCTTTCAGCATATACCCTGTGATCTGGCAGTTGTAATTTTCCACAGGCAGTGAGGATTTTTTTACACCCAGCGAATCTGTACTAGGCTTTTTCCCCTGTCCTTTTATTTTCAGATGACTAGTCATAAAGCCCATTCAATTCCTACTGAAGCCAGCTGTAGTTTTTCCACTGACTTCATTGCACAGGCCTCTCAATAATCACATTGCCATGGGTATGATTTCAGCTGTACTCCTGTCTTTCAGAAATAGCTTTCAGCAGAAGAGTGCATCAGCTTTGCTTCTCTTCTATCATCCACATGCCATAGTGGCATGGGAGGCGCTTTTTTCAGTCACATCCAATAGTTCAGACACTTCCACATTTTCAGAACTCTCTTCATATATGGAATACTTCTGTGTGAATCTCTCTAAGACTAAAAACATAGATCCATTAACATTTTCACAGCACACAGTGAAAAAAGTCTCAGCGAAATCAATGTCAATCCTGAATTTATACTCCATCATTCCTGTTTTACCATTGATTTCAGTGATGTTACAGTAGTAAAGAACAGTTTGTTTTTCACAAGAGGCAGGTTAGTAAGGCAGCAGCAGAGAGTTGGTACAGGAGTGTGACCTCATCAGAGGACAAAACTCACCAACTGAAACATGAATCTGAATAACAGAATTATTGTACGACAGCAGAGACAGAATACGGGTTTCTCTAAAGAACGCTGATGATTAAGTGTGCAGCAGAAGGAAACTTAGCTAGGGGAGAAGGTGAAATTAGAGATACCATCACTACAGTCATTGCCACGGCAGTCATAACATAGCCCTGAACTGCATAAAGACTTACAACACTGTGGCTTTATGTATTTAAAGCAGGTGAAATTTTGGGCTTGTTTTTATCAAATCTAATGGAGCATTTCAGTACTGTGATTCATTAAGGGCTTTTATCTGTCACATGCCACCGTGCATGATTTATTCAGCTCAGGACAATGCATCAATTCACAATACTGAGGGGAGAAAAAAGAACCAGGTCAGAACAGCTGGGTGAACAACAAGTATTTTAAATTTATTCTTTACCTTTAGAAGAGGGACAATTTTTTGCCTTCTCCTATACCCCATTGCGATTTTTTGGGTATGTCAGGGAGTTGGAATGACAGATTTTGTTAATCTGGCTCCACTGTGCCCCTTTCCCTGAGAAGGTCAATCATCCTTTGCATCAGTTTGGGAGAAAAAGCAGCTGGAAAATTCATGCTGTTTTGAACCTGCTGGAGATCCCTCAGTTCAGGGAACTCTTAAATCTAAATCTGGCTTGTTTGATTTCATTTAGCCCCACACATGCAAGTAAATAAGGCAGACTACAGGACCCAGAGTTTTTAGTATTTATAAGAAATTAACAAAGGAAAACCAGAGAGAGCATGTGCTGAATTTGATCTGTAAACTGAGCAAACATGTACAGGAAAAAAACTGGGGTAAATGAATGTAGAACTGTTGGATACTGATGCTACCGGCTGCAGTGTTACTGGAAATAATCGTGACTTTGCTCGCACGACTGGTTGCTTTCTCATGAAAGTATACCATTGCCCTGTGGAGGTAAGAGGTCCTTTTTTTTGACCAAATGGACACAACTCTGCTGTCATTTATGTGAGTGTATTTTGGCATTCTTCTGTTGATTGCAATACCATTCCAGCTGCACGATCAGAATTTGACTCTCTGACTGTTGATTTTAAAATTTAGTCCTGACATTGTCCATTTATTAACAGAGGAGAGATCAAAGTCAGAGAAGCATACTGTGTCAAGATGAAGCAAAACCAGCAAGCTGCTAGCAAGCTGTTTCTGCATTTTTGCTATAGAAACGTTGCTTTGTCTGCAGTTCATTACACAGTGAGGTTGAGTGAAGCAAACCAGTAATTCAGTTCACCCAAACGTTCTTTAAAAAAACTAAATGTACATTGTTAAATTGCACTTATTCCTTAAGCCAGGCTCTTGGGTTGTTGTTTGGGGAGGACCAGGGAGGAGGGGTGGGTTTTTTTGTTTCCTGGATTTTTTTGTTTTGTTTTGTTGTTGCCTTCTATGTAATGTCACGGTCCTCTTTTGTTTGGAAATCTCCAATAGATGGACCCTTGCTGATGCAAACAGTTGTGGACCAGCATAGTGATTTGAGTAATTCCACTAGACATTGGACTAGGAGGACTGATGTTTCCTTTGCTCAAACAGCTGTAGCAACTGCATCAGTGAAATTTGTAGGAATTATGTTTAGTCCTTGCTGCTTCGGGAAGCACTGATAAAGGCCAGGAGTTGGGTATGTGAGGAGTCCTGCAATGGTGTAATAATGCTTGCCAGTTCTGGTAAGGCTGTCTGTCTGCATAGGTCCTATCAAAGGAAACAAAAGACTGTTAGTAGACTCAGAACCAGGTCTTTTCATGACTTGTATATCTTCATACTGCTATGGCCTAAAGTACATCAACTGCTTTTTCAGTAGCCCAATAAACTGATAATCTGTGAGAAGATAGCTTAAGTTTGGACTGGAGAAAAAGCAAGAAATTAAATTATGTTGCCAGGGTTTCTTGGAATGGTCATCCCCATGTTTTAAACTCAGTAAGAAAGGGTGAGCACAGGCCAACATCAGACAATGAACGGAGACTTCTAGCAGCTCAGACCTGAGGGCCACAATGCAGCAGCCAAAACTGTGTACATTGAGAGAAGTGTTAAAGCAAATCCTTAGAAATGCTGTAAAGTTACTTTCTTTTCTACTATACATCTATTTATCTATATCCTATTATTTTCTGAACTATCTTATTTCAAAATACTGGCAGAAGTCATTGGTGTGAGCTCTTGGTTTCCTGAGTTCTGTCTCCACTTACTAAAAATTAACTTTACCATTTTTAAAAAAAAAACACCACAGGTCATTCTTTTATTCCTCCGTGCCTTGGTTTTCCTGACAGTAAAAGCCTTCCACGCACTCTGGGAACTATTTTGCAATCTAAAGATTATGGAACCATATGATCATTTTCACTGTGCACATGCAAGTTCTCACATATATAAGTATGACAACTTTTTTTTGTTTTACATTGTGTCTTAAGGACCTGTAATTTCCTATGGTAACAGTGTGTTAGTTAAAGAAGTTTTAAAATTGGTTATCTCTGCTTTGTCAAGCAATATAGAGGATAATAACATTAGCAAGTATTAAAAATGATGGAAAAGAATTTGGTATCGTTTAGCTGGTCAAGAGGTAACAGTCTTTCTAGACAATTCGCATTCCAATCTGCAATTAAGCATAATCTTAATTCTGAATTTTCAGAGCATTCAGAAATCCTATTAGCTCACCCCCCCTTATGCTTCTTCCCTCCTCAAGCTAAGTTAGTAACACTTAAATTCATCTGAAGGTAAAAGGGGGGAAAGAGGAAAGAAAATAGGGCCCAATGAATGTTGAAAAAATGCTATGATTCGAATAGCTCCTTGCCACCAAGTTGTTTTCTTTTCTGCAGCACAGCCCTCCCTGAAAGGTCAGAAATATCTTCTCCCTGTGGTGAAGACTCACCCTGATGAAAGTGGAATGGCTTTTTCTCATGTGTTACTGGAAGGAATAGCTGGGTTCCAGGACAGGAGGGAAATATTTGGTAATTTGCAAGATCTCTAATAGGCTCCTTCTCCTGCATTTTTTTCTCTTACCTTGCTAATTCTTCCATTCCAAGAATTAGCTACTGCTAATACCAGTCCACCTTCGTTTCTCACGTAAATAAGAAAGAAACAAAACAGTAACAAAAAGAAAATACGATTGCCAGTAATTCTCCTGTTTCAGTCATTGCCAGAGGAAAGTAAATACATCCACATAGCTTCACTTCCCTGGAGCTTGTTTACATTTCTGTCTGGTTTTCTTCCTCTACAGGCCCACAAGCCTTTTCTAGAAGAAAGTACTCCTCTAGACCTTAATCCTTCCCTGGTCTCTGTCTCTTACTGGGAGCTTTCTGTAGACCTAGCTTTTTTCCCAGCATACACTGTTACAAAGCCAACTGGGATACAGTGGCTGTTTGTTCTAAATTCAACATTTTTCTTATGAAACTTCAGGTGCAATCTGCTGTATGTTCAAAGGTCTGACTGTTACAAAAATACTATAGAATTTATTAAACCAGTCATTATTACTGTAGAAACTGATCCTAAAATGCCAAAAGGATATCCTTTTTACATAATATCCCTTTTAAAAAGGGTATTATAGAATTTGCCTGCCATACTATCTATTAAAAAAAATTCCATGCTAATCAAGGAATTCTTCTGCTGTGTTTAAACCTTTAAAATAAAAGACTGGAAATGGCTTGCATGAAGATAAACCCATCTGAAAACAATTCTGTTTTTTCTGCTGAGGAGTAATTATCTTGAAAATCTGTGGAGCCTCCATTGTGAAAATCACTAATCCCTCTAAAATAATGATTTGTAGCAATGCTCCAGAAGCAACTGAAGCTGCTCAATTTAATAACAAAATCCTCTCTGCCATCCCCAGTTTTGTCAAACTGGGAAATAAAAAACACAGCTTTGCTCTGGTTACTTTTTTTCAAAGTAAATTTGATGATGTTGCCTGATGGTCAGCCAGAGATTGAAATTCTCAATATACTAGGGAGAAAGCTGTGGTGCAGACGTAGAAGTAGACAAATCACTTCACTGTTTTGGGTGGTTTAGGATCCTTTTCAATGCTTATTGAAATGTTCTTTTTTAAAACCATCCAATTGTGATAAAACAAATGCAAGTGATGAAGAAATTACAGTTCTCAGCAACCTGTTCCAAATAGTTAATTATTACTGTTTCTAGTGGAATTGGGTTTTAATCGCAGAAAGAAATGTTCCCAGAAAACTACAAAGCTCAGAAGCCCTAGACCAGAATAAGGCCAATAGGTATCTTGTGGGGGTGGTGGTGTTAGTGACAACATTATAAAAATGCTTCAGTTTAGAAAACCGAACAGCACTCTGAAATGGCCAGGGTTGCATACACATACAGTGTTTAGTCTCTTTACCATCTACTTACATTTGCTGTCAAAGTAGAGTCAGAATAGGAAGAAAATATTTGCAATTGCTATGATCTGTCAATAATAGGTCAGGGCTGGGGTTAGGGGATGTGGTTTAATAATTGCCTGTGGTGAATGCTAGACTGAACAGCATTTTCTCATTAAGCAGCACGAGTACGGTCTCTGGCCTTTCCCCAGACAGAGAACAGGCATCTCTTTTTAAGGAGTCTGTTTCACAGTTCTAGCATTTCTACCTAATCAGGAACAAATTTCATTGTAACAGTTCCCTTTTTATTTAATTCACTTTAGAACCATCCACTATATTTCTCCTGGATGTAGCTTTTGATCTTTTAGGCTATTCAGTGTTCCCACTGACTTGGTTTTATAATAGTTCCCAACTTAGTGCAGGCTGTCCTTTCAAAGAATCAAGTGCCTCTGTGTGTATTTATGTATAAGTGGCACTTCAGTTTGTGTGCATGTAACCAACATAATCATAAGCTGCCACTAATTCCTAGTTCTATGATCAATTCCTTTATATCTGCCCAGATGAGGTGAATTATTGAACAAAATTGTGCCCATGCTGGAATAGTGCTTGTTGGGGTGGGAAATTGCCTGTAATTTTTGCAAATCCCACGATAGTGTTAGGACTGCCAGCCTCACACTTTGAGCAGCTGTCACTAAGAAAAACCTTTTCCTCACTTCACATGATCTATGGCTTAGAAAGTCAGTCATCTTATTCTGTGATGTGATTTGTGGGTAGCTCCTTGCCTGTTTGAAGAATGTTGGCCATAGACATTTAACTTTCTTTGCTTTAGATTTGTCCTTGACTCAGAAACTGGTAAAGCTGTTGTTTTATGTAGAGAGCTGCTCCCCTCTCCTCCCCTTCCGCCCACGTAATTCTACATAAATAGGACTAAACCCACTGTTTTTAACATACTAGCCAAGCAAATCATCCCCCAAAGTTCTAATAATAGCGGTGAAGATCAAATGTACGCCCAGATATGAGCACTTCCAATACGTCCTACCACATGCCCCTGCCATAGTCCCAGGGTAGGGGTTTGGACACACCTACAATACCAAGAAGTTGA
Organism: Cariama cristata; assembly: GCF_000690535.1. NCBI lineage: Eukaryota > Metazoa > Chordata > Aves > Cariamiformes > Cariamidae > Cariama > Cariama cristata. Next base: position 23,383 of record NW_009631716.1, read on the forward strand.
AGCTTTGTGGTGGGTAAGGTTAGATCCTACACAGTTCATCTGCCTATTTGCAAAGTCATTCTAAGCAACCCCAGTAACCAACAGTCACAAACCACTTCACCCGAATCTGGAACGTGCCTGTTACATTGCGTGGACTTTAAAGGGAGCTGAGGGCTGAGGCCAGGTTTCTATCTTCAATGCAGTTGGCATATTAGTCAGCTTTCGTACTGATCGTGGTCCTAGGCTGGAGCGCTGTGCTTCTACAGGTCGCCTGCTCCCTGAGCCACCCTGCCTCTCGTACAGCTCTGCGAGGTAGGCTTGTCCTGTTTCATCATCCCAATGAAGAGCTCGATAGACATCACCTCATCTTTCTGCGGTGTTTGCATTTAAATGAAGTGTGAACACCATTTGTGAACGATGTTCACATCATGTATCAATCTCACAATGACTTCTGCTTAGGCTAAATCCATCTTTAGTTTACAAGATAGTTTAGATTTCAGTGGAATACTGAGAAGGTCACTCAGATTGCAACCACGCATTTTTGTACCGGTACTTGCTACAAGCTGGTACTTAGGATAAGTAAACTATTTATGTGGTGTGGTCCAAACAAAGACAAGAATGTTCAAAACTGGTTTAGGAGAGGCATAAAAATTTTTATTGATTTGTGTGAAGAAGCCTGGCTGGATATATATATTGATACTCTTGTGCGTCCACCTGTAGGGCAGATGTCTCCTGCTGTCTCCATTCTCCAAAAGAAGCAGGATTTTCCCAAGTGCTGTCTAGTGTTTTACTAATAAACTAATGGACTGAACTTTGCTGTCTGGAGTCCTAAATTTTGTTTTGAGCTTTGGCCAACAGCCTGAGCAATGCGTTCCTCTCAGGGGGAGATGTGATTTCCAAGCCAGCCAGCGCAGCTCTTGTCAGTGCTGAAACATGCTCCTGTGTGCCCTCCTAAGTCTGAACACATTTTACCTTGCTTTCCCATGCACGATGCATCTTCTTCTGTTCTGTGCAGGGTCAAACCCTCCATTAAAAAATACAAGTCAAATCAAGAGATTACAGACCCAGATTTTAAAATACCTCAAAAATAGTTCAAGATCTCTACTGGTAAGAACTGGAGGCAGCTGTGTAATCCCCCAGGGCTGCTATTTTAAGGATAATTCCAAAAAGAGAGACAGTATTGTGGCTGGTTATCAGGAGAGTGATATTTCTGGGCTATTTAGGCTTGACACTGATAAAAGGAAAAGGCAAGAAAAAGAGAAAGACAAGTTAAAAAAGCTGTTGCTGTCTCCTGCTGTTCAGACTTCCTTGTACTTGTGTTTTGTACCGGGTTATTTTAAAAGTGTACTTAAAAAATATTTAACTGACTGTTTTAAAAAAATGTAATTGGAATCCCATGTACAACAATTACTATCGATTTTCATGTCAAATGCAGAATATTCTTTGGGGGCGGGGGGTGTATACACATATATGCGCACATCTTTCTCCTCTCCCTCCTCTGTAAGGAAGTGATTAGTCAAATGCATTAGTGGAATGACTTGCTTGCTGAAAATTACACAGGTACATAACCCGTACAGAGCTAGATCCTTTATTCTAGATATTGCACACTGAAGAGACTGGGAATAATTTTGTCTTTTGCTGTCATTTTTAATTGATTTTTAGTCACTTTATCATAGAAATGCAAACATGGTTTTATAATTTGTTCATTCAGATCCCGTTGTGTTAGAAAGTCACAGCCTTTTTCAGTGGCATGAAACAGTGGGGCAGTATATAAAATAAAGTTACCTAGTGCAGTTTGGTGTGTATTGTACTTGATAATAAATTATGCACTCAGTAATACACAACACTCCATCACAGAACACGCTTAGTATGTGTACAGCTTTTCCCTTATGAGGTAGTGAGCAAGCAATCCTTTTCCACAAATATCTATGCCAAAGTTTAAATAGTTAAGTAACTAAAGATAATTAGGAGACGTAATAGATATTTTGTTTGTAAGTGTGGGAATAAGCATTGGAACTGGTAAGAAAGCTTTGCAGTCTTTGCTATATTTGATATATTTACTCAGCTTTTCCCTATGACAGATCTAAATAGCACTCTGAGCAGTTCATTAGCTTCGGTACCACAAGGTAGTTGTCACTGCTGTCCAAAGTGCAATGCCAATAACAACTAGTCTGGCTGCAAAAAGATCACTGAAGATTTTGAACTTATTTTTACAACTGTTTAGCACTGGGTTTTACTTGGTTGCCATGGATTGTCTCATTCAGCGTACTAAGGTGGACAGACCATAGTAAATGCTGGGATGGGGTACTCTCAGGATGTTGCTAATACACAGTCTTCCCTGTAAAAATACGGATTTGCGCTCCTCATCGCTTTTTCATTCTGTTACATTGAAGGGTCTCCAATACCTGTGGGCATTGATGTGCAGGTAGAAAGCATTGACAGCATATCTGAAGTTGACATGGTAAGTTGAACTGGAATAAAGAATTTCAGCCAAAATTCAGGATCTCAGAAACATCCAGCTGGATGATACAGAATAATACAGTTAAAGAAAGCAAACCCTTTAAGAGCACAACCTTGCCTTGAAGCATGCAAGTCACTCTAATTTAAACTAGTAAGTGTTATATAAAAGCACATGTGGAATTTCTCCCTGGGCAAGAGGAGCAGATCAGAGCGGGCAGTGCTCTGATTTGAAAATGCCAACCTTTCAGTAAGCCCCATGGGCCTCCACATGAGCTCTTAGTGCTCTGCCCGTTAGATGATGAGGCTTCATGTCCTTTGCTTCCTTTGCTTATACAGATCTGAATAGTCCCATAATTTCTGGCATGAGTGGAGCTGTGGTCATAACAAATGGAAATAAAAAAAATCAGTTCCAGGAATGCTCCTAGGAAGGAGAAGCCCTCACTGCAATCAAGGACCTGTAGCACTGCAATGCAGGCTGTTCATTCCTCAGCCGAAATTGTCACTAATAATGCCCCACGGACATTAGTGCCAAGTTGCTCGGTCCTAGAATAGCAGAGCATGTTAACTTTGCAAAGAGATCTCATTTACCGTATCTTTTCACAGGGAGTGTAGCTCTAGTTGTAGGTGTTGAGTTTACAATGGGATCTGTCTGTATGAACCCGTGCATTCCTTTGAAAACCTACTTAAATCATAAAATCATATTACAAGGGCATAAAATCATATTACAGGGGAAGATCTAATTATCTTCCCAGTATTCTTATCAGAAATAATTGTCCTACTGAGATAAATGATGTCTGCCTAACAATGCAAAATTTATATAGGTGAGCACAGAGCAGTCAGGCTGTGCAGAAGCTCAGACTTGGTTTGCAGCATCCTCTCCATCTCTTTCCTCATGTATATTTGCGGTGATGTTATTTCTCTAAATAGGATGATAAAATATTTGTAACAATCTTTCCATTTAAAAAAATTGTAATTCTTGTAAAATTTAATTGTTTACCCTTATGAAATTAATCATTTTGTTTCTTTATGATGCCTTTAATTCATAAACATACTAATCTAAAACCCCTGTGCAGTATTTGTACGAAATGTACAGATCAGTGGATTTTACAAATTGACCTAATGCTTATGAATAACTCAAATTAATCCCTTTGTAAAGGAACCACAGTCCGTTCTGGGAAACATTTGTGAAGATTTCCAGAGGAAACCTTTTTCCATTTGCCTTTGGTTGGTTTTAAGGTTTCTTTATCACTTCACTGATTGCCCAATCCAGCAGGCCACTGAAATCTGTAAAAGTTTTACCTAAGTATAAATGAAGGATGAACCTCAGACTCAGACACCAGTGGCAAAGCAAATAGCCAGTATCTCAGAGGTAGTTCTAATCTATCTTTAAACTCATTGAGTGGCATTTGATTCCTCTCATTGAGGATCCTCCAGATGATGTCCAGAGAATAAATCGATCCGTTGCATGAGTTGATTACTTTGTACTGTTTTCTCTTGTACGTGAATAAAACAAGCATTGTCTTCTTTTATTTCTAATTAAACAAAGGACTTCACAATGACTTTATATCTCAGACATTACTGGAAGGATGAGAGACTTTCATTTCATAGTAACAAAAACAAAAGTATGACTTTTGATGGAAGACTGATAAAAAAGATCTGGGTACCTGATGTATTTTTTGTACACTCCAAAAGATCTTTCATCCATGATACAACTGTGGAAAATGTCATGCTCCGAGTCTACCCTGATGGCAACGTACTCTTCAGTCTACGGTAAGAACAATACCTTTTTATAACAAAATACATGACTGCAATTGTCGACCAGTAGTCTGCACAGTGAGAAATTACTGGAAATATTTGCAGTGAAAATTCTGACCAGACTGACATTAATCCCTTGGCTAATGGGATAATGGGAACTGTGACCACTGTACCAGTGGGAACATAAATTTAGGACTGATAACATATAGATAACGTATTTCTCTATCATTCACATATTGTTTCCTGTCACAGGATAATGGCAGTTTTTTCATCTGTTGTAAATAGCGCTGAAGTTGATCAAGTGTTAATTCATTGCCAGTGGTTTCAGCAATATTGCAATAATTTTACTGTTGAGTACAGTAAAGCCCAAAATTATTAGCAATGAACAAATGTGGGTTTTTTTTTCCCCCTGAGTCTTTTAGAACTGTCTGTCTCAGCTATTTTCACCCTGGAATACCTGTAAACATACCACTGGTATTCACTGGTCCCCCAGATAGGCACGGAGAGCAGATTATGGGTGCTGATACCAGCAATGATAGACAGGCGTGTTGTGTGACTACCAGGAACTGGAAAGTAAAACAGCAATTCCAGAACTGGAACAGCAAGGTCATTAAATGTGTCTCCCTTCTATCTACATGTTCTTGCCTTTCTTTATGAAGCAGATTTGGATCATGTGGCAGAAATAGTTTTAATGGAGGAATTTTCCCCCTAGGGTAAAGGCCCTGAGGCCTGCGCATCGCGGAAAACACAGTTCTCCAGTTTGTTACTAATTAGGCCTGTGCACAGAGGTGATATTTCATCTAATCTGGATAGCTTGAAGATATATGCAAGCACTTGAGATTTTGGCTATGTAATAATTGTTCCAACAAGTAATGAATTTATCCACTCTCTCATGAAGACATGCAGAAACCTTCACAACAACAGCTGTATACCACTTTAAAATAGCGTATGTTCAAGAATCACACTGATCAGTAAGAAACAATGAGGTGAAGTATGCATTTTATTGCTATATTCATTTCCATGCTTCATGAGAGAGAGGGGGGGATCAGAGGAACTACACTACTACACTGAGGCTTACAGCCGTGGCTTTCCATGTGAGGGGTATGACATACATTCAGCTGGGGGAAGGAAGAGTGACGAAGAGACCTAAGATGGGCAAGCACATTCTGCCAGCTTGCTGGAGAGGTAAAGTGTCATCAAGATTAGCAGCAAGAAATTACAGAATCACAGAACGGTCAGGGTTGGAAGGGCCCTCTGGAGATCCCCCAGTCCAACCCCCTGCCAAAGCA
>NW_009631716.1:29341-29647 GCF_000690535.1 Cariama cristata
CACAATTGTGCACAAATAGTTACAAACCAAAGGGAGCACGTGATGGGAAGGGCAGAAATGAAGAAAAAGGAAAAAGTGAGATGGGAGGGGAGGAAAAGGATGTGATGGTAAGGGCAGAAATGAAGAAAAAGGAAAAAAGTGAGATGGGAGGGGAGGAAAAGGAGGAAGTAGAGCTGAGGGACAGACACAGTGTGAATCAATTTGCTACATTTGCTCATTGCTCAGAATCCCCTGTGTCCTGCATCACATTTGCAAGCTGATGCTCTACTTTTCTTCCTTGCCCTCGTCCTCTCTGCTCCCACAGTT
>NW_009631716.1:29665-43179 GCF_000690535.1 Cariama cristata
GTTGGTGTGTACTGGGTGACTCCTTCTTGCTCTGACAGGTGAGCTTGCAGCCAGCCTCATCTCCCTGTGCCAGTGAATAGTAAAGCTCCAAAGTTCCTGCCAAACCTGTGGATTTCTTCCTGGACATAAGCACAAAAGGCAGGTGGCCTGTCCTCTCACTTTCCTTCTCTATCAGTTCTTATCAAACTGAGAGGCAGGGAAAGGGGAGACCTAAAGGCTGGTGAACCAAGGTTTTAAAATGATTAAGGTGAAACAATGTGTTTCTAGCCTCAATGGTGTTAATGTATATGTTCCTAAAGAATCAGACATTCATTAAAACACCTTTTTTGTATTGCCCATTTTACATGCAGTGGGTAGATTATATTCCAAATACAAGAAATCTGTATATTCCACATTTTTTCTTCAGTGCCTAGCATCCAGGATTTTGTTGAAGCTAAGCAGAACAAAAATCCAGATTTGTTGCTAAAATAGTCTTTTTTTTTTCAATCAACAATTTCTTGTTGTTCCCCTGATCCTTTAGTTGATAGCTAAAAGATGGAAACAACATCCATAGTTAGAAGTCTTATTGCATGATTTTAAAGATTTACCACTCTTACAATCTCATTTCAAGCCAGTAAAATCTTACACTTGTAAAAGTTCAGCTGCAGTGTGATTACCGATCACAAGTCTTCAAAGATCACTTATATAACCAGTATATCCCTTATCATCCCTGTAGGATTCGGTTTGGGAAAAACTGAAAAATCAAACTAAAACATCATATGACATCCAAGCTGTGGCAAGAAAGGGAAATGTGGCAATATTTACCATATTTAAATTGCTGCCTCTAGCCTTTTTTTCTTGTTTATTGGTTAACATGTCGAGGGACATTTACCTTCTAAACATTTGTGAAAAAGCAGGTGGAATGCAAAATCATGTCTTTGCCTACATCTCTGAAAGCTTTTTAGAGTATAAGGCATTTCTATGGTGTTGAAGAAGAGAGCAGGCTTCCAGAAATTGCAGCCTATCTTTTATGCAATTAAATGTTATAACCATTCTATCTGGGAAAACAGCACTTGGAATAATATTTGCTCTAATCTGTAATATTATCTACTTCAGTCTATGAGAAATCCAGTCAAGAAACGTGACATTCCCTCGTTAATCTTCGTAAGTGTAACCCTTCAAAGCAAAATGTGTGAAAAGATAATGAAGGATCAGGCCAGTTAAAAAATCGAAGGTAATGTACTTAATAAGAAATACTATTTATGTTTAAAAAATACATTCTCTCGCTGATTTAGGTTTATCTCACTATCTTGAAGAAATTTTAGATGCATCTAAAAAAAGTAGAAAAACTCAATCGTTAGGATTCTAAACAGCAGATTGGTTGGAGATCTCACTAAAATGTCTGCACAGCCCTAAGAAAGTGAATTTTTCATTTAATTTCTGTTTTTTTTGTTCCTTTCTGCAGAATAACAGTTTCTGCTATGTGTTTCATGGATTTCAGTAGGTTTCCTCTGGACACGCAGAACTGTTCTTTAGAACTGGAAAGTTGTAAGTTTAATTCATACCTGTTCTTCACATGTGCATTCTCACCAGCACTCCATCTTGTTCATAATACCTTTTTTCACTTATTTTGATGTGTGACCTGAACCCTTCGACCTGTACATATTAAACTGTGGCCAGTTTGGGATCTTTCCAGAACTCAGTGAGCTTTGGGAAGATAGAAAAACCGTGATGCACCCTGCTTTGTTTCAACTGGGTTGATATTCCAACGCCTAAATCTAAAAATGTTTACTCTGTCAAAAATCAATCTTTTCTGAGAAAGAAGTAGAAGTTAAAAGTAAAATAAGATGTCAGTACTTGACCTCATCAAAAAATGAAAATGAGTGCTTGTCTTACTGTGAATTGTCTGCTTTCTCACTCCTGACTCTTGTCTGTAGTAAGCTGTAGAGCTGAACAACAAAAGGTCATTCTGTTTTGCAGAGCCTTTTGATGCATCAGAATTTATTCTTATTTGGACTGTGAGTAAAACTGGCATGCTGGCTTGTTGTTTAGTCTTGGAAAAGAGAACAGATGCCCAGCGTTCAGGCAGTCTGCTCAGTGTGGCAGCTCCAGAGCTCTGGTCCTGTGTGCCCTGTGACCCTGAGCATGCCCATGTCCCCCATCTGTCGGGTAAGCTGCTGGCAGAGCACAGAACTGAGGTCCAATTGGACCAAGATGGAATATGGGCTTTGCAAATTTTTCCGTGTCAACTAACTGGCAAAAAGTAATGTGAAAAAAAATTTTCTTTGGGGTTTTCCCAAATTGTTTTAGTGATCTCCCATCCCTAAGAAAAGAAAACAGAAGCATTATTCCAGCAGAAGAGGTGATTTAGTTGTGGGTTTGTTTTTTTTTTACTTTCTCATAGATGCATACAATGAAGATGACCTGATGTTATACTGGAAACATGGAAACAAGTCCCTGAGCACAGACGAGCACATCTCCCTCTCCCAGTTTTTCATTGAAGAATTCAGTGCTTCCAGTGGGCTAGCTTTCTACAGCAGTACTGGTATAGTAAGCCCCTGTCCTTAGAAGAGAGAAGCACAAGACGCAATCATGCAGAATGTCTTTCACGTTCAAATTAATTGCTGATAAATGACTGTTACTGCTGAGAGATCTCAGTTAAAATGAGGTCTGTCAATCACACTGGTCTGTTGGCCTAGGTCCTTGGTTGTCTTTACATTACCAATGTAATACTTTCTCGATATTAGAAGAAGAGGCCATAATAACACTTGTAACTTTAACCTCTGACAATAAGAACGCCCAAAAAATGCACAACCACCAACTATATGCTGTTGTGAGCTCTTGCAAAATCATGATGCTTCTCTAAAAGCCACTGGAGTATCAGGTTTACAGGAAACTTTGCATCCTGGTTATATAGAAAAGCTCGAAAATGCAAACACTGAAGGATCAAGTACTAGAAAGCAAACATGAGGAAATCTAGTGTGTTTTATTGTCTAAAATCTCCTCATTTTTTGAGCTGTAAAATGTCATTAAAGGTCTACTAACTATAAGATTACCACATGAGAGCATTTATAATCTATTGAGGTCTAATTCATGGTTTGCTGAATGTTCCATGTTGAAACATAAAGTTGCCGGAAAAAAAAAAATCGCTTTATGTCAGTGCTACATTATTTAAATACAGGTATCTGCCCCAGACAGGTTTTTGTTTCTCCCTATAGATCTTGAACTATACTTTCTGGCAAACTGCACAAGGCTTTAGGAGTTTATTATAGTCTTGATTTCATGCAGAGTGGGTTTTATTTTCTTCGTATTTGTACATGCAATTATAAATTTTGAAGTGTTTCTCTATGTAAGTAGTCTAACCATACATTTTTAACCAGATAAAGTAGCATGCTTGCTACTGTAGTTTCCAGTCTAAATCAATTCATTGCAGTGTGGATATTGCCCTTTATATCAAGGCACATTAATAAAATAGAAATTATTACATATAACATGATGAAATGCGTAACACTTTGGAAAAAAAGTCTTTAAGACATACAGAAAAATATAAAATACAGTTACTATATTTTATTTGCAGGATAGCTTGTTTTTACATTTAAAAAAAGAGCCATTCAAGTTTGCGGTGGCTGATACGGAATGCAGAAATTCCAGTTTAAATTATGATGCAGGCTAAGCAGTGAGGAATTCACAGCTTGATCAGGTTCTTCATCCTTATCTCTTGTTGTGTATGAGCTAAGAACAGAGCTCCAGCTTTCAAGAGCCACTGTCATGTGAGAAGAGGGCGAGTGATACCTTACTGTCAGAACTGTGCCTTGCTGAGAGCTCTGTCAAATTTGTCCTTGTTGCAAGAAGGAGACTGGGATGTTTTCCACCAAACTGCTGTCACCGTGTGTTGAAATTGGGTTCCAGGAACTCAGCTTGTTTCTTTCTGCCTTGCTATTCTCATCAAAAAACACTTATGCAAGCAAATACAGCCTTGTGCACAACAGTGCAACCTCATACCACTCCTGTACCCCGGCCTTTGCAGCACCTTTGACTTTGCAAAGTGTAACTGCTTAACACTTGCATGCAGATGTTTTGATGATGAGCTTACTCACCTGGGTAAAGGTGAAAGGAAAGACCTTTTTTTTAAGCTGCAGGGACCACTGGGAAGTACCTGAATAATGCGTGTACCATATCTATTAATTAGAACACTGCCCTTCACAGACATACACTTTTCTTTGGCTTTGAGGATTTGTTTCAGTCAGGAGGTTCCACCTTCTCTTGTTCTTTTATTTTGCTTCTTGTTGGAAGAAAATTATTATCCACAGACCCTGGCCCCCAGAGTAGGTAACAGTGGGGAACAATCAGCACAACTCTAATGGGAGCCATCTCCCCCTGAAGAGTCTCGGGCAAAAAATGGACAAAAATGCTGCTCACAAAGCAGCCTTCTGTGTTTTATGTTCTGTATATCCTTTCCTATGAATCTCAGTGAACTACGCAGGCGTAGCATTTAGGCTTTTGGAGTTCCCTGGCCTCCAAAGGAGCAACAATTTCAATCCATTTTTGAGACAATAAAACCAAAAACCTTTTGCACAACTGAAAAACCCATAGACCGTGTTTAATATTAGATGGGGTTATTGTTAAGATATTCTTTTTTGTAAAGTCGCTCTTTGTGATGGCATGACTGCTCCAACACAGGCTCATTGATGCCTCCGTTTGTACCAGACAGGCAGATGCTGCTCAGCCAGGCACTTTTGTCTTCTTTTCACCTTACTATAACCTGATTTCTCTCCCATGACAGGAGGTAGAGCACATACGCTTTGCTGCACAGCCAGAGCGAGCCCCAGAATTCACTAGATGGCCCTCTCTACTCTAAAGTCAACGCTGGGCAGGCAAACTGATCTGACCGTAGGAAAAGAAGTGCTGCTTGTTGCTGGTTATTTGTAGTGTGAGAGAAGGCAGGCTATTTTTTGGGGTAGGCAGGGTATTGGCTTCACTGTCCTAGCTGGACTGGACATGTCTATTCTGTCTGTATTCTCCCGGCAGTTCCACTTGCAGTCTATTTACTTTTTTTTTCAATTTCCTAATCTCAATTATAATATAGCATTTTATTTATGCAGTTGTGATGATTCACTCCCGAGGCAGCGGTATTTTAATGAGGTATGACGGACAGTTTGTAAAGCGCTGGTGGCAATATTTCTTAGGCATTTACTAGTACTGATGTGGATACACCATTCCAACTGGAATGAGGGGGCCAGTGAACAGAGCTCACAAATAAAATGGCTCTCTTCTCCCCTAACCTCTTCCTCTCTCTTTTTTCAATAGGTTGGTACAATCGACTTTTTATAAACTTTGCACTCCGGAGACATATTTTCTTTTTTGTGCTACAATCCTATTTCCCAGCCATGCTGATGGTGATGCTGTCCTGGGTTTCATTTTGGATTGACAGAAGAGCCGTTCCTGCCAGGGTATCACTAGGTAAACCTTTAATGTTTATTCTTCTGGGAAGTATAGAATGGATAGGGGAGAGGCTTTGAAGTTACCTTTGCTTCTTATTTACACAGGATGTGAGCAAGTGTATCAGGTAATTGCCTGAACAACACTCTCATTGCCACTGTTGTCTCTACCACAAACTCCTTTAGTCAACCTCTACATTTGGAAATGAGATGTTTGTTCAGACTGGCTTTGCTATATTAGAAAACAGTTCACACATCACAGAAGGAAAAAGGGATTAATCTGAATCTGCAGATTTCCCTGTGTAGAATTTTCCTTCATTCTTTTTTTTTTTTTTTTTTTTCCTCAAAGACTAGGTTTTTCCTCCCCACTACCCAGCAAAGTAACAGGTAGTCAGATCCCTCCCCAAATCCGTGGCTCATAAGAGATACTTAATAGACGTAGCACAACCTATCTAAAAGCTTTGCAGCTCTGCTTTCTCTCTAGAAACCTTTGATCTCTTCCTACCAGCTTGGAACCAGTTTCCTGACTTGTCCTATGTAGCAAAGCCTTCTTTGGTAGGCACCTTGGAAATGTTTGCTTGGGTGCCTTAACTGTGCAAGGCACACAGGCTTCTGTGGAAGCCGAAGAGTAAGTTGGGCATCTTTCTGCTCTCACAGTTTTAGTTCTGAACACCAAAGCTCAGGAGAAAAAGACTAATTACAGTGTTTTTTTAATAACATTATTGTTTTTCTCAGCGATGAATCAGTTGATACTACTTCAAGGCTGCCTTTGTTGGGACATTAATGCTGATGGCCTCAGAACGAGTACTTTTTTTCAAAGATTAGCGTCTCTGTGAAGATCTGATGGAAATGTGTTAAGATACCTAATGCAATCATAATGCATCTGAGTCCTGCAACTGTCAGTTTAAGAATTAGTAAAGAAGCTCCTGTTCTTTCTTCTCACTGATGCTAATCCCAGAAACCAACTGTATGTTGCCATATTTCTTAGACAAGTGAAAATTTGAGGATCTTTGTTTAAGAAACAAACTTGCATGTACTGAGGAAGCCCTCGATTTTTTATAGCTATATCAAATTAGAAAAAAAAGGACTGTAGCTACCTGAGGTCCCTTTCTATTGGCACATTCTAAAGGTATTAATACATGAGATATAAATCTGTTACTCTAAAAACAGATTATGGTACCTCCTACCTACTTTTATTAAGGCATCTACCAATTCCTTTTATTTATAAGAAGTTTAACTTCATCTTTAAAAAGACAGTTTTAATTTTCAGTAGGTCATTTGTAATGTTGTAAAGATGGTTTTGCTGATCGTGTTCTTTATATATGGATTTCTGCAGAAGGTTATGCATCAGGAGTTCTATGAATAACGCACATCTCATTAGCATAAGCATACATAATGTATAGGCAATGTTAACAACAAAGTTTAAAAAGCTTAGCTCCCTAGCCTAGAGTACACATCTTTTAAATTGCCTTCCTCTTATATGGTATATTTCAATATACATCCTTCAACCTAAGGAACTTGCAAAGAGGGAGAGGGAAAACTTTTCTATGTTCCAGTGGACTTGAACTAGCATAAAAGTGGAGAAAGGCTACACTGAGACTCAGCTGAAAGGTCATGCTATCAGCCAGTGCTGTCTCACAGATGTTATTGAGATATCGTCACCTCCAGTGCTACATTCATTTCTTTAAAAGCAAGGCTTGGGTTGGGTGTTGGGTGTTGGTGGTGGTGGTTTTTTTTTTTTCTGAGGTGAAGCAAAGCAAAATCAGATGAATAGCTGCATGTAAGAGGAGAGATTGAAAAGATGAGGGTGAAATTCTGGACACACTGAAGTAAACAAAAAATATTTCTTAGCTTCAATGGATATAGCATTTTTCTGCTAGGGTGTTTTTAGAGCACCATGGAGTTATAAGAGAGACATACAAGCTGATATATGTTCTCAAGAAGTACAATTTGAGAAGCGGTTAGGAGGGAAATTGGTGATTATTTAGTGATTCTCCGGGACAGGAAAGCGTGTAGTGGAGACCCTGGCTCTGGGAAGTGAGGGAAGACCACAAACCTGCTTTCACTTCTTCTATAGCAGTGCTTAAAGCTGTCACAGAAATGTGTTCCTTATGCTGCTGAATCACCAGTGTTGCGTCCCCACTGTTTGAACCTGGTGTGCTGCATCTCTAACTGGATGCACCGAGCAGAGAGATGATTTTATCATATGGTTTCAGTATTGTATGTGATAGGTCCTTCATGGTTCACTCCACTTTTCAGAGCCTGTGCAATGGAAGTTAACGGCAGCGTCAATGATATGCCCTCACAAAGCTTGCTGTCCAAGCAACGGTGATGAGCTAAACAGAACCAGCTGGCCAGTATTATGAGAACTGTCCCTTTTTCTTTGGCAGGTATAACTACAGTGCTGACAATGTCAACCATCATGACAGGAGTAAGTGCCTCAATGCCTCAGGTGTCTTATATAAAGGCTGTGGATGTGTATTTATGGATCAGCTTCCTTTTTGTCTTCCTGTCTGTCATCGAATATGCGGCCGTGAACTATCTCACCACAATTGAAGAGAGAAAGCAGCTCAAAAAAAGGGGCAAGGTACAATCCTCTGTGTTTTGTTGCCTTCAGAAAGCATCACAGAAGCCACAGAGAAATCCTGATACACCACAGTGATAACAGGACAGTAACCATCTCTGTGACTCCACTCTATATTTCACTTTTCTTTACTTGGTTGAAGAGAGGAAATGTATCATCCTCTCTCAGATCTTGAGAAGGTCTGTGCTTTCTCTCCCTTCCTTTTCTTGTGGCAGAGTTAGGGAGCACACCTCCTGATTACTTTTTTTTCCCCTTTCCCCCACCCCAGAGGAAGGTAATCTCCATTCTGTTCTCAAATACCTATTATCAAGGTATTTTTCCTCTCTCTGAAATATACCCCAGAATGCACTCATGTAATATTCCTTCCTGTTTCCTGTGAAGCAGAGTCTATTTCTCCTTCTCCTGCTTCGTCATTTTCAATTACAGAGATGGGTTTAACGATGCCTTTTTGTCCCAAGACCAGACGAATGACAAGGTCATTTTTAGAAAAGTGTGCCTGAAGCAGAAATGTTCACAAGTTAAACATTTGCTTTCTATAAAACACTTACTTAAAACCTTTGCTTCTAGAATATCCCCCCCTCCCCCAACTTGTCTGTTGGAATATTGCAAGGGGAAAAACACAAAAAGGGTCCATATGTTGCTCACATGATTTGATAATCCCATCAAAAAACTACTCATGGAAATGTTTGAATTTCCCACAACTCCAGCAAAGCAGACCTACAGGAAAGGCAGAGTTTGACTGTTCTGTTTCAGAAGCTGGGGCACATATTGCCAGCCAGAACCTGGCAATAATCAGACAAGTGTGTTTTATCACAAGTATCCCCTTCCTCGCTTGTGTCCTGCCCAAGGGGGAAGGCCCCACAGATAGCAATACTGTGAGGTAGCCCTGTTCTCCACGTGCCCTCCACAGAAGCACCAACACTGAAGAGAAAGCTTGCTTTATTTTCTGTTTTATTTATTTATAATTTACTAAAATGGCTCCCGCGAGACGCAGAATAACTATTCTTTGTTGCCAGGCTTCAGGAATGTATAGTATTGATGCAGTGCAAGCAATGGCTTTCGACGGCTGCTTTCATGACACGGATGTGGACATGGACCTGACTGCTTTCTCAGACCGCTGTGAAGAGAACGAGACTCGGGCACGCGCAGCCAGCGTCTCCAATGTGGACACGACTCGCATAAAGAGGAAGAGATCTCTGAAGGGAAACGTGGGCAGGATTATTTTACAGAACAATCATGTTATTGACACATATTCCAGGATTATATTTCCCAGTGTGTATATTGTGTTCAACTTTTTTTACTGGGGTTTGTACATATGAATGAAAACCATTATAAGCTAGACATTATTTTGCATATGAGGGTAGCATTGTACTTTAAAAAGAACGCAACAGCAGTGAAGGAAAGGGTTAAGACTTTCCAAAACTGACTTCTGTGTCATACCAAGGCTGGTTCGGTTAGCAGCAAAACTGGTAATGAAAACCTTTCACGAGTCTGGTTTCTTTTTCAACTGGACTGTGCAATGCTTCATTGGGGCAATCTAATGGACATGCTACTACTGCAGAGGCATAGAAGCAGTTTGCTCACTAAGGGTCCCCTTTGTCAGAAACCTAAACAGAGAGCAGCTCCCACCGGAGGTATTATCCAGGCTCTAGCTACGCTCTGACCATTCCTCCTTAATCAGCCTTTCTGTTCGGTCTCCACTTGTGGTCCATTTTAGTAGGCAATCAGCACCAATCGCCTTCAAATAGCTCCTATCCTTATTTCACTTGCTGCATTTTGATTTTGCTAGGCAACCTGTATGCACCTCAGCAGCCTTTGGCCTCGGATGGTAACTAGGGGGAAAGTGCTGATGGCTTAGCAGTGGAGTAGGGACCAGGAGAAAGCAGGAAGCAAAGCTGATGGGGCTTTGTACATTCTGCATCATCAAGAAAAACCCTCGCCCTGTCAGCTGTCCCTGACTTTCCACAGGACCATTGGGAAGGGCCTCTGTTTTGGAGAACTCTTGCTCACTAGTCCCCGAGGCAGCACAGGACCGATGTCCCAGCCCCGATGCACTCAGTGTCTTACAGCCACCTCCCAGGTGGATGACTAGCGTCACCTGCACAAGCCATGTCCCCGATGTGACACCCACAGACCTGTGCCTCAGGTAGACCTCCTGTAATCACCTGCTTTCTGCATAACTGTTCATTTCAGAAACACAAGCTTTGAGTCAGAGATTTTAGAAAACTTTGTCAAGAAAACAAACCAACTATGTCTTCCAGCAGAATCTTCTTGTTCTTCTGCTTTATGTCGCATACAGGAGCTGGGGGGGTTGTCCCCCTCCTTCTCTCTTTGGCTTTTGAGATTGAATGATACAGTCAGGAGGAGCTACACATGCCTGCTTGCAGCAGTGATCCCCAGCAGAGTTCAAGATACCACACTGAGACACACAAGAAATAAAAGGAAGCAGCTGTGTCCAAACAGAGGCATGTACAGGAATCCTGTTGGTCTCAGATGAATCCTGCATGGAAATATCTTTAGGTTTAGGCTAAGGAGGTTGAATTAAGGATGTTGAGGGACACACACAAAAAGCAGTCACAGCTCCAGAAAAGAATCAAGATTATTTTTGTGACTTTCCCAAATAAGGAGCATTTTCCACTTAAATTCCTTGGGCTTGTCTGTCATTTAATGAAGTGAGTTTATATTTACAAAGTCAGTTCAAAACGATAATTTGTGGTGGCGGCGAAAAATGTCACAAGGTAAATGCTTGGTCACTGCCGAGTCAAGATTAGGAAATTGGAATAAATCTGGAAGCCTGAACCACTCTGGTTTATTTGATTTTCCTGCACCAATATTGTTTGCTCATAGCATGATGATGTCTCTCACTCTTTCAAAAAGCTGTGTTTGTCACGTTCCCAATTACAGAGCTGGAGAAGCTGGTGACACACTGCATGCCAGCTGCTGGAAATCTGACGGAGGGAGTGGGCACTTTGGCAGCCAGTTCACCGCCAAACATATGATCAGAGCTAAAAGGGCTTTGATACTCTTCCAGGAAATCCTGTCATGGAAAGCAGAACCGTACCAGGAATGACAATGCTGGGAACGTAAAGCCAAAGCAGACGCAGGCTTCGGCAACGGCACAGCACACCAGACCTCAAGCTGAGCAAATGTGTAATACAGATATCTAAAAAAATTACTATGACATCCTCATTACTGCACTGCCGTTATGGAGGTATCCTACACAGATGTTCCAGATTGTCTGAGAAGATCCCATCTAATTCCTCCAGATGCATGATGTGTGTCCTAAACTTCTCACACTAACATAACACCATTGTTTTCACGCAATTTTTTTTAATCTCCCTTACAGGAAGAGGTACTTGTTGTGTAGCCAACAGTGAACCCTCAGCCTCCAACAGAAAAAAATACCCGTCTGCTTCTTGACCCAAACCGGTTCCCTCGGCTAAATTTCTTATAGGTTCTGCAGCAGCAGAATTGATTGCTTCTGTAATTCGTAAAAAATAACAAACAGTACTTAAATACATCTTTCGTTGTTTAGAGGGCTGACTAAAACTCACATGACCCTCATCTGATGCTTGTGTTATCTTCCAGAAAGTGGTGGTAATAAATACTTTTAGTCAATTTGTCTAGACAGACCAGCATGGAAGCCTTTAAAAAACTATGCACAAGTATTTCCCATTCCTGTTATTTTTGGCTGGTTTTGCAGCCAGTCAAATGTATGGGTTTTACATCCCACAGCATTTACTGAAAGTTAAAACGTCACAGCCAGTTTGTAAATACATATTTTTTGGAGTATTCAACCCAGTGGCGTTTAAGCAGTTATGCTGAGAGTACTTTGTGGATTTTTGGAACAGAAATAACAGCCTGTAATGGTTTCTGTGACCAGCTGAGGTGCAGGATGTGGCCTCCCTATTTTGAGCATCTGCTGCTACACCCATCTCTAGTAAGAAAACATCCTGTAAGTGTTAATGTAGGTGATGCAAACTTTTAAGTCTGGAGAACTACTTTATTCTTCAAAGCTTTCTAATTCTCATGAATGAAGTAAGCAGAATTTCATGCCAATGACCTGCTTTCAGAGAGCTACAAAAATGTACGCCTTTGAAAATCCCAACTATTGGTAAGTGTTTACACTAAAATATTAATTTAATAAATTTTGCAGTGTCCTGAATGTTGAGTGACATCGTGATGAACCGAGTCAGAATGAGAAAGCAGAGAACGTCTTCTTTTTCTTTCAAAAGCCACAGACCAATGAAAGAAAAGTGCTTATAGAGAAACTTAAACTTTTACTACCTAATTTGAACACATTTATACAACTAGGACAACCTTAGGTTCACCCCTGGCAAAATCTCTCTCCTGGTAACCCATCCACATGTTGATTAACCTGCATTTCATGATCAAGTGGCGACGATGTTTTGGTCAGCTGGTGACCGAAGTAGTCCAGGTGGTAAAGAAACAAGGATTCAACAGGATGAGCAGTGTTTGCCTTTTTCTCTCCTCCACCCCCTTTTTATGTGTTATATTTTGCCAGTTTCTTTATTCAGCATATAGGAGTTTGTTGGATGCATTCACGAACACAGAACCCACTGGAATCACGTAACATTTGTTCCAAAGGATCCGGGCAGTGCCAGGGAAGCAGGAGTTACTGCTGTGTGAATAATAACCACACCGCAAGGAGGAACAGGACTGCAAAACCATTTTCTATAAAGGGAGGGATTCGAACTGGTATTTTAGATGAGAAAGGCTTCATCATTTCCCTCCATAAGCTGTTGATGGAACACAGTCCCCGCTCTTATCTGTCACTGAAAGGTCCTTCTAGTAACTAATTTATGCCCCATATAACTTTCTACTTACATCAGCTATGCACTGTAAGGCTGCTGAGGTTTCCAAAATTCACCTTTTTCTGGTAGTTCTGCTTTGTATGCTTCAAGCTATCAGTACACAAGAACAAAACTTTAGCAAAACCTACCTAACAATTTTTCTGACATCCTTCAGCCAATGTAAATTAAACCATTAGTAGGCATCTTGAATAAAGGTAACTAAATATCTCTGGAAGTTTTCATGTGCTCGGTGAGGATTCTAAAGATTTCTCGGAGGGAGCCTCAGAGGGGCTCTGGAACAAGAGTTTGGACCAGGAAGAGAATGCAGCTAAAGCCCAAGCACTTTTGGGCGTATGAAATAAACTTTTATACGAATAACCACAAGGTTTTATGTTGTATCTCCTAATTTAATCCATGTGATCCCTTTAGCGGAGACACTGTTCTGTAATTTCCTATTGGTTTCAAACCAAGGAGTGTTTTTCTCTCTCGCACATACCGCCAAGTAACTCGGGTAGAGGATGAAGCGTTTCTTGCACCGATTGTTTTCGAGTGCTGACTGCTTTAAAACCTTCTAGTTTGGGAGTCAAAAAAAAACCAAACCCCAAACCCTTGACATTACGTTCTCTCCGAAAAGGAGGTGAAATGCCGTGAAACGCCGCCCACCGTTACCGGCTCATACCTCAGCCCTGACCCCGCCCG
>NW_009631717.1:0-9079 GCF_000690535.1 Cariama cristata
GTAGCAATTCATTTTTGTCTGTTTTTTAATGGAGAGATGCAAGATACGGTATGAAGAAAAGACAGCAATAGCCTGATGGCAGTGTCTCCGACTCCGGCCACGTGCAATATAAAAAGAGCTACAAAGAAAACTTCTCTTCTGTGAGAATGGAGTAAATACTGATCAAGTTCAGAAAAACTTGTCTCTAATCAGACCGAAATAATTTCTCCAAATGGCTTTATAAATTAAAATATTTGCTCTGTGTTGAGCACCAGGGGAAGACAGATTGTAGCACAATCACCATAAAAGGTCAGGAGACCCAAATGAAAATGCAGAAACATCAATTGTTTCCATTCACTAATCATATATAATTGGTCTGGCTCACCTGAACTAGAACACATTTGTTATTATAATGCATAATTAAAGTTCTTTTCATTTTGCTGCTTTCCAGTTGCAATTATCTTTCTTTTAACAAATGTATGAAAAGGAAACTTCTTGTAAAATGAGATAGATTTGACAAATTGGTATAATTAAGAAAATGTCCCTGAAAGAGGAAAAAATTTCCAAGTGTGAACATTTTCAGTTCTAAATTACTTATTGACTGTCCTCTGTGAATTCCATGAGACAGAAGAAATTCTGATTTTGTCTCCTATGGATGCGTCCAATTTTCTGTTTAATTTTAACATGCAGTCAGGCATATTGGGGAATCATCCTGAAGGAAGTCATGAAAGGACAAATGCTGATTTTGACTGAGAAGTTTAGCATTAAAATAACAGATAAAGACAGCAAAAACCAGTATGAAGACACAATTCCCTTGAGTAACTTGCAGAGATATCATAAAGCAATCGAGCACTGAACGTTTTTGTGTTCAACAGAGTTAAGAGGGACGGTTACACAATGTGCCGTGAATGGGACATTTTGGGTTGTCCGTTGCTGTCCGATAGCTTTTTGAAGCTACACGTCTTCCCTGAGGAGGAAGATTACAGAGCTCCTTTGCTGGACCTCGCCCAGTCCTCGTTTTTTTTCCAGCAGATAATTGCGAGAGTTAAAACTTTCCTGAGGTTCCACTTGCACGGCAGAGTGACAAAATTGCCCGTGAGGGCTGAAATTGTACAAATCCGAATGGCTGAAACGTGTACATCTTCAGTTCGCTTTTCACTTCTACATCTTCTCATGCTTTGGTTTTGCTCTTAGAAAAATAGATTTCTCCCCTTCTTCTCTCCATACCTCTTGAATCAAAATGCATCCCCTACCTCTCCGGAATTTTTCCCGTCCCACATCCCCCTTCCCAGTTCCCTGGGCGAGCTGTGTGCGCGCTCTCCGGGGCTCTCTGCTTGTACATCGTACCTAGACAGAACGGACTAAAGTAAAACATGAGGTAATGTGCTTTGCCAAACCAGAAGAAAAAAAAATCCTTGCAAACCGAACCTCTAAAGTGAGATAATATTTTCAGGCAAAGCTAAAGGTGTTGCTCTCGGGAAGGACGTAGTGCCAGCGAGAGATACTGAATTTTAGCCTGGGAGACGCGGCTCTGCAGGGGAGCCCCAGCCCCCCGAAGCGCTGCCCGCTCCCCAGCCTGCCCCTGGGCCGCCTGGCACCTCAGGGCTGGGGGGAGAGGGGCCGTCCGCCTTACAGCTGTGAGTCCGGCCGGGGCAGGCGGTGGGGCTGCTCAGCATCACCCGCTTGTGACAGCTTTTAGGTGTGCTCAGCGTGGGCTGGGCTTAAACCAAAGGCTCTTGATCCAAATTAAACAGCCCAGGCGATTTAGCTCCTCTGCAGAAGTAGCCTTCTGGAAACCTGTGCATGTGTTGGATACAATAGATTTAATAATCTATTAAATGTAGGTGTCTGAGCGATGTGGGTGCAGATGAGCCAGAACAAGCCCCTGGTCCTCTGTCACTGCAGTGCTCCTCTAGTGAGATCTGGAATGAAACTCTGAAAATAACATCTTCTTCCCAAAGGCGCTTGTTCATCACAGGCGGAAGGAAGCTCGGACACGTCCCTGTGAAAGCAAATGGTTGAGGGGAACGGGAATAGGGACACCTCTCTCCAAAACCTGACCGTGAAGTGAAAATCTCCGACTTACTCAGGCCTTGCTAGTCTCAGTCTGTGGGAAACAACCAGTGGCTGGCCCTCCCTACGCACCGTCCTGTGCTCCTCGTGCTATTTCAGCCCTACCCTCTCTGGGCACGAAGGCAGAGATTCCCCCTCAGAATGATGACCGGGTGCCGATTGCAGGCCCTGCCGCCCCCCGAACAAAGTTTCTGCCCGAAGCCTTGTCCCACCGACTTTGTTGGGGTCTTTGTTCCCTCTGCAAGCATCTTTCAAGGCAGCGTTTTCGGCGCGTGCGGAATGATGACATGGCACGAACCGCTACCTGAGCCTGCCAAGCCCATCTCCAGGGGAGAATAAGCTAAATTGGAACAAAGCAGCCTCTTTTAAGCTAAATCAAAGGAAGAAACCACTGCAGCTGGGCCCAGTTAACCATGAATGCAACACAGGCGCTCTATTAACACCAAAGTTTAAGTGAAATCTCACATGCTGAACGAGTGGTTTGCCTTTCTCTGGTGTATAGCCACTTCCTGTAACGTAAAGCTAAATTTAAAATTTTAGAAGTGATTACAATTTTAAATAATGATGTTAAAGCCGGTAATGAGTTAGAGAATTATTAGTATCTACAGGGATCTAAGATTAAAGATTATAATATTAAGAAAATGTATGCAGTCATTAATGTAATTTTGAAGTGTAAAGCCTGTCTAATCTAATTTACTATATTACAGCATGATGTATAATTTTAACTAATTAAATGTCACTAATCTTTTTGCAAGCTTAAGCTTCAGTTAACCAATATTTGCTTTATTAGAATAAGATTAAATACCTCAGTTTCCAAGAAGAATCTTCAAAAGGTCTAGCATCCCGGTTTCAATTGATGCAATGCAGTGCAGGGGTACCAAGAGCCATTTTAGAGAATCAAAATGTGTTCGATGATTGAGTACAGCATTTTCGTAAGGAGGACTATTAAACTGGTAAAATGAATTTAGTAGAATGTTATAAGCGCAATACTATGGCAGGGCTGTTATCCAGAATGTGGGATGCAGAAAAAGAAAATGACTTTATTCTTGTCTATTTGCGCCGCACACGATGTGAGGCAGCTCTAGGCTGGTTAGCAAGATGCTTTAAGGTTCACCTTCTGTAGGTTTTCCCTGCAAAACAGAATGGGTAATAACTATTTCTGTGTGCAAAAGAGGAGACACTGCAGAAAGAAAATGCAGCATGACTGGAGGGCGATTTATTACAATCCTCAACACTGCTAGCTGTAGAATGAAAGTTGCATTTACAAACCATGGAATGCATCAGGCAAGACAAGGTATAATAATGATAAATAAGCTAGAAAGCAGAAAACTTCTTAGCAGAAACAAGCGGAGGCATCACAGCAAAGCACTGTTTAAAAATGTGTCTGCTATCAGATATTTCATGCAGCGCAGCAGCAATTAATATTTAAGGCTTGTCAAATGTAGCTATTCTCGGTATAATAAAATACCCCCTAAAGCAACACAAACAGGTTTTAAACGGTCACCAGAAGAGAGGCCCGACCCTGGAAGTCATCGCCTGGCACTTCTGGCGGAGCGATGCGGCGGTGAGAGGGCAGGTTCCCTTCCCGGCGGGGCGGCCGCGGCAGTCGCTCCCTCTCCCCGCTCTCCGCCAGCACTGCTCTTTTGGGAAAGGGATGAGGTGGGGGGGGAAGAGAGGTTGGGGTTTTTTTTCTACTCCCCTCTAAGAACTTATCTTTTAATTTGTGAGCAAGAGCGCCTGTCGGGATGGGAGGCTGCTCCAGAACCTCGTTTTCATTAGCATCTTTGATTTACTCGTGACTGCTCCATACCCAGGTCTCCATGGGCTGGTTGTGTCCTTCAGCCTTTCCCTCCCTGTATATCAGAGCCCTCCATGCCACCAAAAATTGGTTTTAGAAAGAGAAACCTTGCTCTCTTGCAGCCTTTATTTTCTCTGTGATCAAGCCTTTCTCATCTCTTCCCCGCTCAGAAGATGGATTTTTCCACCCCCGAGCATCCTGGCAGGCCATCTCCACACGCCTTGCTGGAAGGACGAGGTGCTGAGGGTTGTGTGCTGAGCTCCTGGTGAGCTCTCACCAAGACCCGGTGCAGTCCCACCACTGTTGGACTCTCTCCAGGGCACAGAGCTGAGCAGAGACATCCAAAGATTTTGTTTTCCTTGCTCATGGGAGCACAGTCAAATAAGAACATGAATTTCTACAGCAGCACCAGTCTACTGCAGTTTTCCCCCTTTACGGTGAGCTCCAGAAACTGCTCTGCATGCAGAAGGGAGCATCCCGATCTCCGTGGCAGCTGGGGAGGTTCGGTGTCACTGCGAGGTAAATCAGGCTCCTGCTTGTCCCGTCACCATCTGGCCACTGCTTGCATAAAACAGAATCGGAGGTTCATTTTGTGAGAGCCACAGACAAAAGACAAGCTTGTCAGGAGGGGCGGAAGGGAGGGATGACTCGCTTACTCCCTGAAAAACAGGGTTCCAGAAAAGCCGGGATTGTTGGTACCTTCAGGTCGGTGGTTCTGGAGAGCATTCAGCCGGGTGCTTTCAAAATGGGGGTAGGTTCCTAGCTCCCGACGCGGCTGACAGAAGGGGAAGGCGGGCGCTGTGCCCCCCATCTCCGCCCGAGCCACGCCCCCCATCTCCGCCCGAGCCACGCCCGAGCATCCCTGAACGGTTGCGCTTGACTCTTGTACGCCTCCCGTTCAAAAGCAAATAAGCAGACACCTCTGGTCCATCGGTCAGATCCTGGCTTTCCAAAGCTACTTTGCTTTTATTTAAAAAGTGCTTGAAAATGCTCCAGACCAGTTTGTTTGTTTGTTTGTTTAAAAGATGTTTGGTTTCAAATCTGCCCTGCCAGTATTTGTTTTGTTCTGGTGTTCTTTGCAGGCAGGCCTGGCCTCAAAAGACATCTAGTGAGAAGCATTGCAATGCAACCTATATAAATAAACTCCCTTTTGAAACCAATTATGGAATAACACTTTTTTGTTGTTTTTTAAAAAACTTACTAAAATTACGCATTCCTTACAGTTTTGATTTGGAAACGAAAGGCAGGCTATGGAGCACAGAACAAGTACAAAACAAAACATAAGGAGTGTTTTTTAATTTGAAAATAGCGTGGTTTAAAAGCATTTTCTTAACACTTTGCAGTGTAAAATGTACCATTTCACGTGTGTTTACAATAATTGCTTTTATTTGGATACCTGATTTAGCAAGGTGTAACGAATGGTGACACGAAGTAGTAGACTGCCCGTTTTGATCACTGCCGTGGAACATAAATGATCAAATTAAATGGATATGATTGCACTAAATATTACTGTGATGGAAATAGAAGTTGGAGCAATTATCGTAAAATGAAATGAAACCAGGAATAGACTAATTTCTTTAGCACAATTAAAAAAAGATTTCCATAAAGTAACCCAGATCTTACACAGTACTTGTGCATCCCTTGCAATGGTTGTACCTTACTTGAAAAATGTTTTCAATCCAAAGCAGTTTGTAAGAAGAAACATCCTTGTTCGTTGCTGAGGTAAAGCAGTACCTGTCGTAATGGACAAGAATTTTTAACGGTGGCTTGGACCGAGGGGCGAGAAAAAATGCTGTGTTTAATAAAAATGATAGAGGAAGATGTGGGTGGAGGCAAAACCTCTCCTGCAAATTGGAGCTGGCCCTGGCTTTGCGTGTAGTACTGTTTCCCTGAAAAGAAGTGGCAAATGCCCTTTATTTTCCCTGAACAGTCAGAAGGACTGTTATTTTCTGTTTTATCCAAGAACTAGCACGACAGAAAATTGACCGAGTGCTGAGTGAGAACAATGTCGGTTCCTGAGTCATCACCACCGGCTGGGCTTTCCCTGGAGATCTGGCACTCGGGAGGTGTCGGCCGGCGGGGAGGCGGGACAGCCGTCGGTCCTTTGAAGGAGTTTTGGGGCATTGTGGAGACCAAAAGTTCCCTGTGGGTAGAACTCTTACAGCTGCTGCTGAAGCCTACGTTTGGGGGAATTACCACTTCCCAGTAACAATACATGAAGAAATAGGTTCATGTATCGTAACGCTAGGTGTATTTATAAATATATTTAAAAAGCAGGAGGGTAAATAGCAGGCAATTTTGCTTCCAGAACATAAGTCAAGTGTGTGTTATTAAGCCTAAATAGACAGGATTAATCAAATGTCACACTGGCACTTCTAATAGTGATTTTACATTGCGAATTCCATTACCTAGCTTTACCAGCCAGGAGAAAAGTTACAGAAGATCAATTAAACAAACAGGAAATTACCTTTTTTCTTTATAGTCCATGACTTCCAGCACTTACAATGGTGCCAAGATCCCTGAAAATTAAACAGGCATTTGCATAAGATTAATAACTCACATGCTTTCTATCTAAGTCAGTGTAGCTTATTTAGGACCCCAGAGTTATCTAATGTCTACTAGAGAGGCTGGAGATGATGAGAGCAAATTAAAAATGGCTTAATATGTCAGAAAGGATCACAGCATTTTGACACAGGGCTCTTACGTTAATAAATGCACCTGCAGCATCCCGGAGATTAATGAGCAAGATCTCGGCAGAATTAATTTAAGTAGGACACTGCCTACACGCATTCCCCGGTACATTTTCCTGCCCTGGAGCAGGCAGTGAGATCCTGTGAATATGTGGGAATAACGTCTATAGAGGCAGACACCCCGCCTGTAAGGAAGGAGCCTTCAATTTGGCCGCAGGGGCCACATCTCATTTTAGGAGGAACCTGAGACTTGCTGGTTTTAGAGACAACGAACCCTGCTCCGGTTCGAAGCCCGGGCAGCCAAGCTCAGTTAGCCGGTATGTCTTAAAGTAGGACTCATTCTCCTTGTTACGTTATGAGTGCGTTTTAAAGGATGCTGTTTGGAAGGATTGCTTCTCCCCCATCGAAGGGAGCGTGGGGTGCATTTTCCTGCCCCTGGCTTTGCCTACCTTCCCCCTGACAGCACGGGGGGCCGGCTGGGGCTTCTTGCCACCGGCCACAGAGGTGGCACCGGGGGTCAGCACATCCCAGCTCGCACAGCTCCGAGTTTGGACGAGGCTGGGTGGGGAGCGGTTTTTAGGATCCCAGATGGTCCCCTTATCTGTCCGATGACCGGCTCTGCTCATCTGCGCAGCTTACAAATCCTTGCACTTGGGGAGAGACGGCGTCAAGCGGCACGAAAGCGCAGGCACAGGGTCTCTTTTGTGATAACTGGGCTCACAAACGCTAACGAATAATAATTGCTATAGGCAGGGGAAAAAAAAAAAAAAGAAAATAGGTTGGCTTGACAACTGGAAGGGAGGGGAATAAACATTTCTTGTCGCTTATTTGATAGCCCCGGCTGCACATCCACGCCCCAGATGGGGCCGGGGGGTCTCGCTGGACCCGGGTTCGCACAGACCGAATAAATGATGTGGTTGTTACTACTTGAGCTGCTTAGCAACGGTTTGGGGGAAGAGAGTACTTCCTCCGCCTTTCAGCCCTGGCTCCTAACAGGATGTTTAGCCAGATGGTGTACATAAGATTACTGGAAAATGATTTTCAGATAAACCATGAGCCTGAACAAACTAATGTAGTTCCAGGTGCATTATCTGGTAATCCGTAGCAGAAGATCATTTCAGAGGAAAGCGCTATAGAATCTGTCCCTGAAAAACCTGCAAGTTTCTTTGCGTCTGTCTATCTGTCTGTAGACAGAGCCCCAGCAGCAATCTTACTTCTTTAAAAAACGAGTATGGAGGGAGCTGGAAGAAGGCAAAAGTTTCCTTCAGTGGCAGTTCTTTGGGAAGAGGCACCGAGTGTGGGAAGAGGGGGTCCGTGGGGCTGAGGGCGGCAGTCCTCTTCATCCACGCCGAGTGGGGGTTCGGTGTTGGTGAGGGTGGAGAATGGTGGGTACCTTCATCAACAAAAGGAAAAAAACCTGATCATTCCTCGTTTTGGTACATGAAGTTAATATACTCTAAAATAAAAAACAAACAAAAAAAAACCAAAACAGGATTTGGCAGTTAATTCCTCCATGATTAAAGGATGCAGAAACATATGAGGCAAAAAACAGCTTTTGAGGGTGATTAAATGCTGAAATGAATCCAAAGACATTTAATAACCGCGGAAGCAATTTACAGAGAATGTTCCTTCTGGTTTTGACAGTAGCCATAGTCTTCACTGAAGGAAAATAGGTTCATGAAAACACAAAGCACGGACTATATATACATATGTGTATAAAGTACTTATAAAAGTAGGAGTTGAAAAGTTTGTATCGCTACTGGGGTTTGGTTTTGGTTTGTTTGTATTCTGCGTGTTTGCCACACTGAGCTCAGACTCGGTGTACTCAGACCGAGTATTTATTTGACTGGAGCTCGCCAAATGGGTAACCCTGGAGAGCAGGATTAAAACGCCAAAGAACATTCAGAGCGCGATGTTGGAAATGCGCAAGCAGCCGTATTGGCACGCCGCGTTTACAAAGGTCATTTGGTCCCAGCATGTGCCGAATGTATGCACATCCTAACTGAGAGGCATATCTGGAAATCTGACAGCCGGTTATTTGTGAGAGCGTTGCTTGTATCTTCAGCAATAGGGGAGGTTCAGACGAGGGCAATAAAAATAGCTTGAGGCATGACAGGAAAGTGGATGGAGCTGGCATGCCGAGGTGGTGATGCCGCGGCAGAGGGCTGGGACATCACCAAGGCGGTGGAGAAGGGGAGTGGGGCACGAGCTTTCCTCGCCTTTGGGAACGCAGGGGCCAAGGGGCGTGAAATGAAACCAGCAAAGGCCAACTTTGCAACAGCGACGTAAAGTGGTTCCTCACACGACTTGCGGTTAAACTGGGAAACTCCTTGCCAGAGGGCATCGAGGAAGCCAACAGCCTTTCACAGGCTCAAAAAGGCATTGGAAAAATCCTGGTAAAATAATCCAGTGTAGCCCACTAAATGCCTAGGCATCACCTCTGGCTCTGGAGCTGAGTGAGCTACAGACACCCAGGTACCGAGTACTCGGGGGGAAAAAACCGATTGCGTGCTTCCCCGACAGTCACGCTGTTCCCTAC
>NW_009631717.1:9110-19100 GCF_000690535.1 Cariama cristata
TGCCACTGTCGGAGCCGGGGAGCGGGAGAGCCTGCCCGCCGGTCTGAGCCAGCACCGCCGCCCTCCGGTCCCCTTCTCTGGGTGCTCTCGTTAGCCGTGGAGTAACCCCCACGGGAGTACCGGTGGGGTGTCGTCGTGACTGCCTGCACCACCGGCAGGTCTCACCCCTGAGCTGGACGCGTTCCTTCCACATATCCCCATGGGAGCAGAGAGCTGGAGGGTTGCAGAGGGAGCTCCCGGCAGCCTCTGTGGGGGCATCCAGAGCCAACCGGCACGGACCCGGAGAAAAGAAACGCAGGCTCCGGAGGTGAAAGGCCAAACCAGAGACCTTGGAGGGGAGCAGTGGTGTTGGCATTGGGAGTACAACTGTCCTCCTTTTGCTGAAGGGGGGGTAAGCTCCGTACCTGTATCCCCCGGGAGAGAGTTACTCCCCATCGGCTGATGCACCGAGCATCAGGTGAATGAGGGCTAAAGATACTTGAAGCAACTTAGCAGCAAAGAGAGATCGGACAGGGAACGAAGACGTCTGAAATGATTAATAGGAGGAAGGCCAGTCCAGAGTCCCCATTCATCCCGTTGCATAAAATTCCTTTTAATCTGTCATGCCATTGCCCAGATCCTAGCGTCAAGTCACCAAACAAAGGTGCTGCAGGGTCTGTCAGTCTGGTCCATGTGCAATCAGCCCCGTAGGGAGGAGGGCCAGAACCACCCTGTATTTCACCAGTAGCTGTCTTAGGGCTCGAGTCTCTCCTTGCATTAGCTGTTCTGTCATTTCCATCTGTACTGGAGGGTAAGAAGGACAATATAACACTGTACTCTCGTAACGAAGCCATGTTTTTCATAGCCAATTACATTTTAAAACTCTCCTGCTTTCCTCTGAACCATTTGACATTGGTTCTTGTTTGTAAAAGGTTTCAGTGCAGGCTAACTGCTCTTCCTTTTTGAAACACATTATTACTACTAAAATCAGGCCTTCTCTCTGCAGAACGGTTCGAACTTACATTTGGGCATCTGTTCTACACAGAATGTGCGCACTGGAACAGAAACCACTTGGGTTACCACTGATTTTGTGAACTAAAACTTTCAGTACGTGGATCTTACTTTGCAAAGCCTGACTGCAGGAGCAGAACGGTTCGGCTCAGCATCGCTTCTCGCGGAGCCCTTGCCCCTTCTGCTCGTGTTGGCGAAGGGGGGTGTGGGCTGGGGGCAGTTCTGTGGGACAGAGCCTCTCTGTGCCCCACCAGCACACCTGATGTAAACCTGTGAAAAGCTGCGGCTGGCAGAGCCTCTGATAACGTCATCTGAATTTCCGTAGTTTCTTGATCCAAACGTGGAATGACTTTACTGTACCTTTTCCAAGGTATTTCTTTTCCTTCTGTAGGTCTGGGTGAATAAGAGGTGTTTCACCGTACACATTGTGGCTGTGCTTACATTTTTAAGGTTGTTATTTTGCTTGGGAAAACATAATGTTATTTTTGAGCTCTACAAGCATCAGCAAGCAAAAAAACCCAAAGACACTTATGAAAACGTATACAAGTGATGTAGAGTTTACCCAACACACCTTATCGAACTACAGGTGCCCTGAATAATATCTGCTAATGGACACCCCAGAGCTGGTAGACCAGGACAGGTTCTTCATATGTGTGTATTAGGCACAGTGTGCAGATACTCTGCCCACCCTCAAAGCTATCCAGGGGCATATTGACTACTACGCTGGCAAATTAACTAATAATGTAGCAATATGCACATAGGTACTCAAGGGCTTAAGTGATAATCTTAGTTTGATTGTTCGTAGAAGAAGAGTGCATTCTCTAACAAATTTTTAGAAGATGGGTTGAATACATTCTAGGATATTCTGTTGAAGGCTAAATCCACTTGGAAATGAAAGAAATCGGGTTCCAATTACTCCTGTGTACCTCATAGCTATAAATGACTGTTTGCAGACGCTGTAAAGTGGTAGCTTGCTTATAATTAGATAGGAAGCAGGTAGGAACTATAACTCATAATAATTTCCTGCTTTGATAGATGGAGAATGAAAGAAAAAAAAACACCCTGCAAACTCCTCTCCTCCAAACCAAACCCCAAACCCCTAAATCTGAACTCAGCAAGACTGCAAAATTTCCTTTGAGCTTAATTTTAAGTAACTTGAACACTTGGCTTCTCTGTAAGCTTGCCTCCTTGAGCTCACTCTGCCTCGGCTACTGGGGAGCGTACGGGTTCCATTGCACACCCTCGCCGCAGCGAGCCGCACAGAGCTGATGCGGATCTTGGGTATCAGTACCAGTCACGTACAGAGCCGAGTACTATGTGACGTGTAAGGATAACTCATGTGCGTGTACCCCTAATATTTAGGTGTCAGTAACGTAAGAACAACTTTACTGGGGTTCAGACTTCCATTGGTGCCAAGCATTTGAAACCTACTGTATTCAGAATTGAAAATGCATTCCACATGAATCTAAAAATGTTCATATTTGGAAATACTCAATTAAGTCATTCTAATTAAAATCTAGTCTGCCTTTAAATTAATGATATGTATGCACAACTTTTATGCTGTCTTAATATACTTTTGTCCTAGCATGTCCTTGGTTTTATTAAAATTTTAATAACTTTTTAAGCAAGGGAATTATGCCTGGTGTTGACTAAGTTATGGCTAAATTAGAAGCTAGCAGTCTACATCAACAGTTGAAATTATGCCCCCTTGAAATCTGACAGTTTGTTTAATTTATTAACAGTTCCAGACGAGATTGTCATAGAGTGTCTTTGCTCTCCTTAAAGGTTATAAATCTATTTTTAGGCTAGAATATATCTGTAGTTGATTTTTAAAATAACGTCAGATAAGACTGCTGTCTGACTCCAGTTGTGGTTATGTTTTCAAGATCTAGCACAAGCCTCTAGAAACAAGATTTAAAACTACCGACATAACTGCTAGTGTAGCATGGCAGTAGTGGTGCTGCAGTAATTTTAAAGTTATTATTACTAAAGTTTCTAAAAAAACACAAAACAAATAATGTATTGGTGATAGCAAAGAAACCTGTATTATCTTTGAAATCTCTCAGTGCTACCAGTTTTGATACAGTATTGCATGTATATACATCGTCATATGAAAGCCTGAGGCAATTAAGCATGAAAACCAGCGTTTGAGGGCAGCATTGATAGAAATGTTGTCATTTGCCTTCTGGTGACCAGCTCGTACCAAACTGTGTCACTCCAGCGTCCGAAGGAATACGGTGAGGGGAGCAGATACTTACCTGCAACGCTCTCCATCCTGCAGTTCCCATCCCAGGTGCCTTCTAGTTGACCTAAGAGATTTCTTTATTGAGCAGCAGTCATTTAGTTTTAATCTGAGACCAAATCAATGCATTTGCTTCCTTGTCACCTAACAAAATCAAACAAGCTTCTCGGTAAGTGAGAGGCAATTAAGGATGGATGTAGGGAACGCAACACCTGCTGACTGCAGTGCTGTGGTTTCCCACCTGCTGGTGAGTATCGCTGACCCCAGGCTGGAGCAGGGAGTGCTCACATCACCCCCGGCCACTGCTCCTGCCGCTGGGCTAGCCCTCCGGTGCTCCAGCACAGGCGTTTGTGTGGCTCCATGCCATACCAGGTGGGGAACTGATTTGTCCAAAGGGGTCTCAGTTTGAAGACATACGTTTTTTTCAGCTGGATCCGTGCCGTTCCCCAGCTCGCCGCGTGGCTGCAGAGCCAGCTGAGCTGGGCACCGCGCAGTCTGCCAGCGGGAACGAGCAGCAAGGGGCAAGGCTGCCTTAGGCACTGAGAATTGTGGGGTGAAGGGGGGGGCACAGTGTCTCGGATAAATAACTTCCCCGTTTTGAATCAGCGTTTCCCATAGAATTCAGAATTTCCAGAAACACTTGTTTGTCTTAATTTGAAACAGCCAATTTTCAGCTGTCTGTGCAGGGGCCATCTAGAGGGGAGGTCGTAAAAGATACAGGAGGAAAGATCTGAAAGATGAGATAAACGCTAATAAAGATCCAGTCTCTCATCCCTCTACTATCATCCAGTCTCAAGCATCTACTGCTTTTGGATACTGTGATAAGGATCTCTTCACCCATGACAAAACCTGACTGTTCCAGGAAAGAAAAGGCCAGCACAGGAGAACAAATGAATGGGTTCTCATGAAAAAGGAAAGGGAGAGAGGTGGGACCGCAACAGGGACTAAGTTAGACAATAGGAGTGGTTGCATGGCAGAGTAACAGAAACTTAAGGGGAAAAGTAGTTCACGGGGAAAAGTGGAGGGGAGGAAGTGAAAGTGAAATAAAAAGCAAGAAGGAAAGGATGATAGCAGAAGGATGACGTGAGTCAGAAACCAAGATGAGGAACAAAGCAGCTGAAGAAGGGTTTGAGAGGAAAGATCATGGCAGTTATTACCACCTTTGGGGAAAATGAGCTTTTTAATAAAGAAAACCCAGTTTTGTGCAAGAATAAAAAATAAAATGTAAGACTCAAGAGTGCTGATTAATATTGGTTGGCTGAAAAGGGAGTAAAGTGATTTAGGAAGGAAAATATCGGCAAGGAAAGTAAACACTGACGCAGTGTAAAAGAGCAGAAGTGAGGATGCTCCTCACGGAGAAAGAGTAAAAGTAGGGATGAGAAACAGACTGTTGCACAGAAGGAAACAAAATGGCTTGTCTTGAAAACGAGGACCATGACCCTGGCAGAAAGGAGTGAGAGCACCAGCGGAAAGGGAACAAAACTAACGACCACAGAGTCAGGTGTTGTTTTGGTAGATACTGAAAACGAAGTGGAGGGATGGAGGGAGGATCAGAGGAGAGCGAGAAGCCGATCAGAGGAGGAGAGGTCTGAGAGGAACCTACATTCAGCTTCACCAGCCCTGGTGATGTTAAGGGCAGGGGAGAGGTGCCTGTGACCTTGCTTGAAGACAGCTGCTAAATTCCTGCAAGCACTTGGCTTCCTCCTGCCTCCTTCCTGAGGACGACTTAATTCTGAAGATGCCTAGCTGGGCGGAGGAGGGCTGTGCAAGGAGACCCAGAGAGGGAAAAGAGCTGCCCCAGGGAACACACGTGGCTGCCGGACTCCCAGGAGCTGGAAACCATTTTCAGCTCTTGCAGGGCGAGGGAAGATCACACTCACGATTTCTCAGGAAAGGTTCAATAGCTCATTACCTACGTGAGTGCTTATATTATACCTTTGGGAATGAGGTTTCTTTTCCAGAAAGATAAGGCTGTTAAATCAGCTTCTGGCCTCCTTGAGGCTTACTCAGACAAGATTATCTACTGCCTGGAAGCAGACACACAGGGAAAATCCTAATCTGCCACATCTTGTAGAAGAGACAACTCCCATTAAATACAACTAGCACAGTAGCCTTAAACAGCCCATTTTGGTCCAGGCACAAGTTCACACAAGTGTTTTTCAAGATGTGGCATCCACCAACTCTTCCAAGATTCCAGCACGGGACTTTTGTCTTTTCTTTCTCTTCATAGCACTGTAGGTCATACGTGAAACTTTAACATGTGGATCTGTCTCAGACCCATAAGGCAAACTTTCTTCCCTGTACTTTGCATGGGTAAACTGAAGGAAGTGTGCTTTGATCCGTTACGAGCACTACCCAGTAAAGGTAGATGGAGCATGTTTATTCCAACATTTGTCCGTAGGCTGCAGGGCAACATCTTTCTTAATTTCTCCTTCTGTCTATGAAAGCAGGACATGGACCGCTAACTGCAGAATACGCAGTCAAATATACTAGCACTCATTTGATCCCTCTCTCTGTAAAATCTGAGCCTCTATCACTTGCGCTCAGGATGAGGAGATGTTGAGTGTGACCAGTCATACTGTGTGGCATGGTCCCTGGAGTGACACAGAGTTTCATTCTGTTATGGTGGCTTACCAAACTTGGCCTTGGCCTTACGTACTGTAAGAGCAGATGAGACTTGACCCTCTCATGTGTCAGCTGCCCTCCCAGCTCTGCCTGAAATGATATTTCCATGATTTTAGGACATGTCCATGTTCAGGTGTGGAGATCCCTCCAGGCAAAGCTTGCTCCCTGTTAACACATTGCACTTGTCACTGCTGATAAGTTTCAGTAAATATTAACCAAGGATTAAACTGATTTAGGGGGGAGACTTTATTTATCATTTTGTCATTTATACTGGTACTCTGCTGACAGTCTGGTGGTGTAAATGGTGTTTACTGAATTGCTGCCTTCAAGGGACAAGGATGTCTGTGTGTTTGAAGAATGTCTGGAAAGTGGAAGAGGGTGTCAGACTGAAAAAAAAAAAAACCTAACCAGGACATTGTTAGTTTGCTTGGGTTTAGTATAGGAACCTCTCTGATAAAGGGGACTAAGAGCAATGTTTATGAGAAAATAACCAGCATAACCAGTTGCAGTGCAAAGGGCTCAGCAGAACGTCATTACTCTTGTGCATTTAGACATTGACGTAAAACAGTATTACTCAAATTTTACAGTAATTATATAACATAGAGTCTGCACTACAGGCAGAACCAAAAGAAAAAAAAAAAGCTTCAATTTCCTTCCAATTTTTCTTTCTAGAGTTTTACTGTTTGTTAATATTCCACAGTTTTCTTCATGTACTTTTCCCATAACTGCCACAGCTGCCCTGTCAGGGAGTGAAAAGCAGGCAATGATTGCGTGGCAGCTTTAGGGTATTGCAAAAATAAAATATTTTATAGATGCTTTTATGACTTTTGCAGGGAACGGCTGAAGTCACAAGAATAAAACCCGCTGTTAAAAGCCTTACCCCTTCCCTACTGCACAGCAGAAAGCTAGCACCTCCGCTCAGCGTGCTGAGGCTGCGCAGCAAATAGAGCAGCAACCTCCTTGCAGAAAGGCATCTGTCTGCCACAAGGAGATTACGGCCGCAGACACAGTCAGAGAGAGTGAAAATGTGGCAGCCTTCACCTGGAAGCCTGGAGGGTCTCATTGCCCAGCTACTTCCAGCCAGCTGTCTTGCCTTTTATTGACTCCATCAGGGACGGTGCTGGGGGGACAGAGGAAGGCATTTCTTTTTGGCTGTTCCCAACCACTTTCTTGTCCCTCACATAGCTGGGAAGGGCTTCCAGAGAGGTTCGCTCCGTAACCTTCGCAGGGACTAAGGTGAGGCTGACCAGCTTGTAGTCACCCAGGTCCTCTTTCTTTCCCTTCTCAGAGACGGGTCTGACATTTGCTGCCTTCTCATTCACCAGAAACTGTCCCAGTCACCACAACCTTATAAGGCTGACAGAAAGAGGCCTTGCCACAGCATGGCCCAGCTTGCTTGGCACCCTCGAAGGCTGCCCGTCTGGGCTCTTATGCATGCCCCGTTGGCCTAAGTGATGCCTGACTCCTTCTGCCCTTGCAGCGGGTAATGCTGCACTCCCACAGACTCCGTGTAGGAAACTGGGGGAGGAGATGGCAGGTCTCACCACTGAAAACTGAGGCAAAGCAAAGCATCAGGCAGCTCTGCTTTTTTCTTGTCCTTTGTCACAAGGTCCATCCACCAGCATGCCGACTAAGAAATACCTCCACAATTTCGCTATATGCGGCTGAGGATGCCAACAAGGCATCCTTGTGTCCCCAAATGTTGACAAAGCTAATTTGAATGTCAGGGAAGCAAAAGTTCCTTTTCCTGGCCTCATCTTCCTTCCTCCCCCTGCCACAAGTCTCGCAGTGCTCTTTGCCAAGGCCAGGGGTGGGAGCCAGGCCACCGAGGTCACCCCGATGGGCAGCCAGGCTGGACATCAGCCCAAGGGAGGGAAGCTGCGTTCAGAAGGACATGTCAGAGACCTCACAAGAAAAGGGTGGCTACAGTTTTTCGAAGGGATGTGTGGCAGATTACTGCCTTGGCCTCGTCTTGTCTTCTGAAGCTGTAATCACACCTGTGAATTAGGGACTGTGTCATCCTGGCATCCTGGGACTGCAGCATCCTGGCACTACAGCATCCTGGACTGTATCAGGAACGGTGTGGCCAGCAGGACCAGGGCAGTGATCGTGCCCCTGTACTCGGCACTGGTGAGGCCGCACCTCGAGTGCTGTGTTCAGTTTTGGGCCCCTCACTACAAGAAGGACTTTGAGGTGCTGGAGCGAGTCCAGAGAAGGGCAACGAAGGTGGTGGAGGGTCTGGAGCACAAGTCTGATGGGGAGCGGCTGAGGGAGCTGGGGGGGTTTGGTCTGGAGAAGAGGAGGCTGAGGGGAGACCTGATCGCTCTCTACAACGGCCTGAAAGGAGGGGGTAGCCAGGTGGGGGTCGGCCTCTTCTCCCAAGTAACGAGCAATAGAACAAGAGCAAATGGCCTTAAGTTGCACCAGGGGAGGTTTACATTGGATATTAGGAAGAATTTCTTCACCAAAAGGGTTGTCAAGCACTGGAAGAGGCTGCCGAGGGAAGTGGTGGAGTCACCAGCCCTGGAGATATTTAAAGGACGTGTAGGTGTGGTGCTTAGGGACATGGTTTAGTCATGGGCTTGGCAGTGCTAGGTTCACGGTTGGACTTGATGATCTTAAAGGTCCTTTCCAACCTAAACGATTCTGTGATTGTATTGCCTTCTCTCCCTCCACCTGCAAAGGCAAGCTCATGCGCATGTACCCTGGTCACCTTTAGAAATAAGATGGAGCGTCCTGCCACTATACAGACCAATGGGACGTGACTAAGTGCAGTAGTTCATGAGTTCCCTCTCTGAGATTGCCATGTGCTGCTTGCTGGCTTGTCTCAGTATTACTTTTTTAAAGTGCTTTATAGCTTTTTTTTTGTCAATAGCTGTCAGGTTTCAAGGCACGCTGCTTGTTATGGTCCTCCATCTCATTACAGTACCAAGAGGCAGATCCTTGCTTTCTTTGGGCACTCGGAACTCAGCCTGCCTCTGGGGAAGGTTTGGGTGAAAGTGTACAAAATTAGATCCAATGTAGATTTGTGAAAAATTGAATTTCAAAGCAAGGGTTCACATATGCCTAGTAGAATCTTTTCTTTTTCTCATCTTCTGTCCAGCCTCAATTCAGAATAGCTAAAAGAAGATAATTAATTTCTATTTAACAACCTGACTTTGTGACACTCTGGCATGAGAGCTGCTTTGCCCCGTGACAGAAGCTCGTATGACCACATCACCTCTGTGGGGCTGTCAGTTTTTACCTTCATTAGCGACAGAGAGGCAGAGTTCATAGCCATCAAAAAGCCTAGAGACATTATCTGTCAAAAAAAAACAGATTTTCTTCATCTTTTCAAGAGATGGCAATGGTGCTTCTGGACGACAGCGGCACATTATTATCTTGATCACAAGAGCAGGCGATGTTGCAGAAGGAACTGTAACCTTCACTATATCTGCATATTTCCATACATCCTTTCTGCTTATGTTCTCCGTCAGTGTGAGCTTTCTGGAACCTTCACTTTGAAGAAAGTTTAGCCTGTGGTTTAGAATGATTTTTTAAAAGTTTGAATAAAACATTGATTTCCTTTCCTTTCTGGGTGGAATTCCTACTTATTTCACACATTTTTTATTGATTTCAGAATGTTTTCCCAGAAGTTTCTCCTGTCTGGCATTCTCTAGAAGTACCAAATGGAAGACATGGTGAAAAATGTTAGCAAAGTCCCACTTCAAATATTTCAATTGAGATTACAGTTAGAATTCATCCACTAAATCCTGCTCTGTGATAACTTGCCCCAGAAAATGCAGGGTATATTTATGGTATGTGCCATTCTGCAAGCTTGTGTATATGTATATTACAGTCTCTTTATCAGTACCATGATATTTGCATTAAATTTCATGGTAGCTGCAACCTTCTCTGCAAGAATGAAAAGTCACCCAATTTGAACGCAAAGATGGGGCTAAGTTTCAGAATGGAAGCTCAGTAGGGAATAAAATTCGTATTTTCATAAGTTAATTAGTCCGTAGAGCTGGGCCCTGGTCATTATGAGTAGTTTGCAGAGGTCAGTAAAGGGGATCTCTCAGAAAATACAAGGTGATTTTGGCCAGAAAACCTTTTTCTACAACTGAATGAATGCTGCATCACTTAGTGTAGGG
>NW_009631717.1:19131-25777 GCF_000690535.1 Cariama cristata
AGTGAATATCTCTGCTCTTCGGTGTTTGTCAAGAAGCATCCTCTTGCTACCTCAGCAACTCATTGTCTGCATACTTACCTGAATGATTAAGAATGTAATAATTTACAGTTTTAAAAATCACCTTTTATTTTTCTCCAAGAGAATTAACAGCCCTGGCAAGTTTTTTCCAGCTACATGGTGGCCCCTTAGTGAAAGGAAGG
This sequence comes from Cariama cristata, assembly GCF_000690535.1. Lineage (NCBI taxonomy): Eukaryota > Metazoa > Chordata > Aves > Cariamiformes > Cariamidae > Cariama > Cariama cristata. Next base: position 19,332 of record NW_009631717.1, read on the forward strand.
AAAACATTAGCTCCATATTTCAGTTTCCTGACTCCTTTGCTTATTAAACACTGCTGCTTTGAAGCAGGTGCAGATTGTCTCTCCTCTGCAGAAAGAAGACATAGGCATTCCCAAGTGAGCAACACAGTCACAGCTGCAGCCACTAAACCATCAGATAGGGTGGGAGGTCTGGTCACCATAACCACTTACCTGCAACCATGGAATCACAGAATCACAGAGTGGTTGGGGTTGGAAGGGACCTCTGGAGATGGCCCAGTCCGAGCCCTCTGCCAAAGCAGGGTCACCTACACCAAGTTACACAGGATCACATCCAGGTGGGTTTTGAATATCTCCAGAGAAAGAGACCCCACAGCCTCTCTGGGCAGCCTGTGCCAGCGCTCTGCCACCCTCAAAGTACAGAAGTTCTTCCTCACGTTCAGGTGGAGCTTCCTGAGTTTCAGTTTGTGCCCGTCACCCCTTAACCTGTCGCTGGGCACCACTGAAAAGAGTCTGGCCCCATCCTCTTGACACCCACCCTTAAGGTATTGATAAGCATTGATGAGGTCCCCTCGCAGACCATCTAAGGTTACAAATACAGCCTGCCGTGACGTATCCTTTACCTACTGCCAAAACCAACCAACACAAAGGGCATATCAATGTGTAGAAGAACTGGGAATAGCCCTGGTCCAAGGAGTCATGACCAAGAAATCTGAACCTTGTCATTTCTTGAATCGCCAGCTGGTCATAATTCTGAGGGCAGTGATAAAAGTTCTCTGTCAGACGTTCTTAACAAAACCTTTCCTTGTGAAGCGTTATGACAAAACTGGCATCAGTAGGAGCATTTACTAAGGGAGGGGGGAGGACCCAGGCTCTGTCAAACGGATGTTTTTTCATTGGCACAGGAATGTTTTTGACTAAGACTGGCTTTACATGTTATCTCAGAGGAATACGCCAGGTTCCCAGGCTTTGTGCTGCCTAGGTGTGTGCCTGGTTGCCGGGGTGGAATTAGACACTTTCTTGCAGCAGATATTTAACTTCCAGTTCTAGGTGGAAAAATTTCCTCGCCAAATTCCTTGGAAATCTGACCAGAATTCACAATCGCAGCCATGGGCTTCTGGGACAAAGGTCAAGAAACCGCACACTTTTTCTAAACAGCTGAAGGGAGAGATAGTGCACTAAGATAGCAGTAGATAGTAAAAGTTATTTGCAGATTTTTGTATCTAGAACTCTCAGCTTTATTAGTTCATCAACCGTTCCACAACATACCAAAGTCTGACTCCAGCATCTCAGTTCAGCTGCTGACACCCACATGCCCGCTGCTTCCAGAGGGCACACGGCTTTAGCAATGGCTCAGTGTAAGCAGAAATTTGGAATTAATCTAAATAACCTCTTCACCCTAATACTCACGATATTTAGATGTAAACTGTCTCAAGCCCATGGAGAAGAGTGGAAATTAAGCCTTATAAAACCCCTGATGCTTTGCCTCCTTTAACATCATTCTTTTTCCTTTTATTTTTTACTTAATGGTAGCACTATTTACTTTTTGTAAGTCTACTATTCTAAAAAAAATTTATATAATACGTATACACTATGCTTCATAAATCCAAATGCTGGAACCTGAAAACAGTTTTTATAACAACATTAAGGAAGATCTATCTTTCTTATGTGTACCAACGGCATCACACTGACATTTTTAGGTGATGGACCATGAGTTTGCCAGTGCAGCAGACCCCAGGGAAATGATGATAACAATAAAGCACATATTTAAAGAAAGATTTTTAAGATTTCTAAAGCTGTGTTCCACAAAGATATACGGTAATCATATAATTACTTTTTAACTTCGGGTTTTTTGAGAGGACTTCAACTCAGGCTCCAATTTCATGGAAGCAATTTGCCAGAGGCAGACTACTCTGGGAACATTTTATAGCACATAGCCATCGTTTTGCGGGATAATCAGGTAGGCAGAGGTCTATATATCAAAAAATGCCTTTGCATCTATTTGCTATAAATTGTACCTGTAATTATTTGCAGGCACAGAATTGGAGGGTAATTCTGAAAATTGGGGCCTTAATATCTTCAATAATTTATAGCAAATGAGTTTCGGTAATTTGCAGATTGTAAAGCATCATAAAATCTAAGGCATTTCCTATATCCATCTGGCATATTGGTTAATATGGGCCAACTTAGTCAGGGTGTAAATGAAATTTCAACACTAAAGAGGCAAAGGGGCTTTTTCCTATTTGTATCAAAGCCACACCAAGTCCCCTAAGCCTGCTTTTCACTGGCACTGGGTATCCGTAGCATTTAACTATTGTAATAACGGATGACATGCATAAACATTATTGAAGGTTAGTTCCTGCTTTGTGCCTAAAACGATTCCCTCGAGAGCACATATAGCTTCAGTTTCACCATTACTCTTGTCAGTCAGTCATATATGGTGGGATTTCAGATACAGTGGCTTATTAGTATCAGAGAAAATTCTGTACATATGCACATAGTTCCAGGACAGACAGCTACCCAGCAATTGTAAGAAATTTAATTATAATGAGTGTCAGTCATCAATATTTACATGCAACTGTAGGCCCTCCAGTGGAACACAAACTGGTGTGTATTGGCAGTGCCTTAAATACATAATGGGGAATTAGCCATGAATAAACATGAACTAGCTGTGAGTAGTTTTATGTAGGATAGGAGGATAAGACCTTGGAAGGCTTCTCAAACACGTACAAGGAGTCTGAGCCCAGGCAGGCTGTCTGCAATATACAGATGCACCATCGGAACCGATCCAGGACAGTTTGTTGCTATAAATCTTACTTTAGCAACAACATGATTTTTATCTCACCGTTGCATGGCACAGCAAGGCAAGCCTGCCTTATGCATGTGGTTGCGTGCACAGTCGATCTGTATCTCAGCAGCCACGACCCTCATCCTTACAGAAAAAAACCCCAGTGACTCTAACTCCACGTACAGAGCTGCTTGTTTTCTCTCTGCCAAGTCGGAGCGGTGCCTACAACTCACCCCAAAAACTCATAACCTTTTCAGTTGCTGCCTGGTCTGGCAGGTTCCTTTCCCCACTCCCAGGAAGCTGATGCCTCCCTGCTTTCCTCCCCACGCTCAGGGATGCTGATGCTCAAACCAGCAGCAAAGCACAGATCACTTCAGCACACCCAGGGCGAGGGCTCATAGGGCTCCTGATCACCTGGCACAAGCTGAAAAGAAGCATTTGGTCAAACAGTGAGGATATCCATGCCTGGACCGTGGATTACTCGCAGTTAAGTACTTTACAGTGTAGTGTTTAAAGGGCCTGGCACTACAAGGCAGCACCGTCCATCTTGGTTTGCTATGTTTTTGTTGTTAGCTGTCCTGAAACAGAAGCAACGGTTAAGTCTTGCGTGTTACGCTATTTGACACAATTTTCTGTAGCCTGTATGATGGTGCAGAAGAAGAAGAACAACAAAAGGGTCTCCTGAGAAAAGTTAATATGCCAGAGGCAAGTAACAGCTACTCTTCCAGGAGGTGTTATAGTGCATTACCTGCCAGTGCTTCTACCCTCTGTAGTTAGTTACCTGTCATAGGTAGGAGCTAGGAAATCCAGAGATTTTTTCCTTCCTTATGCTGTGAAGGTGGCAACATCCACTTAGATGCAAAGCTCACAACTTTCCTCCAAAAATGCAATGCAAATGGCTGGAACAGACAAATACGGAGGTCAAGATTTGAATCTGTAAGTGGAAATGAGTCACTGCAGTTCTGCCCGCTTTCCTACATCTTTCCTGATATTATAAATGGGAATACCAGCCTTCCTGAAAATCAAAAGCTAGCCACAATGCAAAATAAAAAGATGGCATACATAAAATATGTAAAATACATATTCCCTTTTCAGAACTGAACTGTGCATTGAGATAGATCCTCAGAGAATACATTTGCAAGTAACTAATCTGCAGAAACTATTCTGGTCTTTCTGTTTACTCCTTGCTACCAGTCACGGGGAGGAGGTGCTGGATACCGCAGGGAATTGCAGAGCCAGATTCACAGCACAGACCAGCCAAAGGTTGGTAGAAATGTTCTCATATTAAGAGATCAATCAAACCAGCACCATATTTGCTCTGAACCACCAAAGCAGTGCAGAAGGATGTGTATGCATGAAAAAATGGGAGAAGAGCCTATGTAATACACTGGAAGGGAACATCATCTGCATCATTTCAGCTAAAGGCCACTTTCCGATACTGTGCTGGCTAGCTTCTGTCCCAGAAAAGCTAACCAGGTGTTCATAGGACAGTAGGAGAATTCAGGCTGAAGGGGACCTCAGGAGCTCTCCAGTCCAACCCCCTGCCCAAAGCAGGGCCGGCTCTGGGACCAGACCGGGCTGCTCAGGGCTTTCTCCAGGCGGGTCTTGGAAACCTCCAAGGACGGAGGTTGGATGCCTCTCCCACAGACACACAGTAGCAGCCCACAGGCAAGAGTGGTAGCTGTGGCCGCCATGGGACAGCTAGGCACTGGGCACTTAGGTCCACCAGATCCGAGCCGGGTCTTCATCCGCCTGCCCCAAACCTCGTGGAACCTCACCCCTCTGAGACATGGGCTGGGGAGCTGGTGCGAGGTACCAGCAGGACTGTGGCAGGACTTGCCATCTTTTTGTTTCAGGGTGATTCAGATTGGATCCCGTCGTCCCAGGCAGAAAGAACGCAAAGCCTTGACTGACTGATTTCCTCTTTGTTTCAAATGCTTCTCTCAAACATGCTGCTGGATGTTGAATAAGCAGCTAGCAAATCCTAGAACACATAAGAGTATATGGTTTTATATTACAGCAGAGTCTGAAATGTAGGTCTGCTCCTCATAAATGAGACTGATTTTTCTCTCCTTTTCTGCCCAGTTTGCTGGAGGAGAATGCAAGAACAATCTGCTTAGGAAAATTTCTGAATGCTGCTTTGCAGCAAGTTTTAACTTCAATATAATCCTCATAATCATACCTACAGGTTTTCATTAAAATGGTTCTATTTTCACCAAACTGTTCTATTTGCTGCTGTAAATGTCTTCCCATAGAGCAGAGTTTGTTCTTCTGCATGTCCCCATACCTGCTGGAGCCCAAGAGTGACTTTTAATATTTAAAAATAAGAAGAAAATAGAAGTGTCAGACTTTGTGTCTAGCTTAGCAAAGCCTGTTGAAGACTTGCCAGATTCCTGCATGCTGTTCACTTCTCCCACAATGCTTAATACAGTATTGTCTAAGGCCTTTTTATGTGACTTTTTAAAAAAAGTCCTCTCCCACCTCTTGTCTATCAACTTTGAATGATTTTAGCCCTTTTGTGGAATAAACACTCTAAGATAGTTATCATAGGACAGCAGTGTCAATTGGCCACTACTACCGATTAAAATCTGCTAGAGAGGAAAGGCCTCCCACTGCCCTCATCCCACCCACAGATCCTCGCAGTTAGGGGCGAGGGGACCTCAGCGTGTGGTGCACTGGCTTTCTAAGCCGTTTCAGTACAAGGGAAATTTTGCGCGAGGTGCACTATTCTGGATGCAGAAATTTTGCAATTAATTATCACCAGGTCTGAATAATGCAAAGGAATCGCGTTCATAACAAAAGTCTTCATAACGTGAAGAAAAACTTACTTTCTTTAAAAACCCGCTTTAATCAAGAAACCCCAGTTGCTTCTAGCAGATGATTTAGATACAAGAAACCATCTGCAACACGTGCATGATTCAAATACTCTTTTCAAAGAAAGTCTTTTGATGAAATAAGGGAATTAAACATCAAAACCAACGTCTACCAATTGCAAAAGACAGTCCTTGGTGTGACAGCTGGTCAGCTGAGGAGCAGAGCTGACAGCTCTATTACTCAGTTCATTATCCAAATGTTTCAGAACGTGAGGTAATTTTATTAATACAGTGATGTCAAAGAGTTATTAAGAAAACCAGCAGAAAATGGTCCTTAAAGGAGAAAAAGAAAACACCAAAAATGTGTTTATCAGTTTGGATGGAGCCAGACAGCTGCTAGCCGAGCTTTGCCACCAGCCCACAGGAGCAGAAAGCATGGCCCAGGCAAGGTGGTGAACCCCTAAGTCCTTGTCCTACATGTCCTCCCAGGAATTGTCCCCTGAGCAGAAACCCGGCTATCTGCAGGTTCCTGCAAGTTTCTGAAACCTGGTTATCTGATGAAACCTTGGCTATCTGCAGGTTTCTGAAATCAGATTTTCTACTGAAACCTGGGTATCTCCTGCAGGTTTCTGAAACCTGGTTATCTGATGAAACCTGGATATCTGCAGACAGGCAGCAGGTTTCTCTCAGAGCCCTCCTTTCCCTCACTCCCCACTTCAATGTTCTCTGCTCTGGCAGGGCTCCCCGTGGGCCAGGCTGGGCCGGGCCAGGAGATGGGCGTCCATCCTCAGCCAGGGCAGGCAGCACCTGGCCTGTTCGCTCTGCGTGCCTGTGCTCCCGGTGCTTTGCCCAGCCTGGGCCTGCCTGGC